>NC_090766.1:3529465-3546965 GCF_036898095.1 Palaemon carinicauda | reverse complement strand
TCTTTTAGCGGTTCATTTAGGCTCAATGATAATTTACACTGTAAATGGTAAGAAAGCATATCTGTTTCCAAGTCCCCTTTAAAGTTGTAATCGAGTTATGGTACTGAGGAAGTAGGCAGTTCAAAATGTATCCATTTAGTTAACTAGTGTTTTAAGACTTTTAAGTAATTTTCTGATGCATAAGTTAATGCTGGTAAGACCACCTGATTAAATACTTTTATTTTTAGAGAAAGTGGTATTTTAATTTTCATAATCTCATGGTTTTTCTAAAAGCTCTCCATCCCATGCTTATCCTTCTTTTAATTTTTGTCTTGTGTCCTTGGAAAACAGTTACTGTCTGTTCTAAGTATGTATATTCATTAAAAATCTCTAGAGTTATGTTTATTTATGCTGTCATGTGGTAGGAGTGTAAGAATATTACCGCCATATGTCCTGTGTGTTGTAGAAAGCGACTAAAAGGACAGCTGTTGCCTTGCAGTTTTGCTTTTGCAGCAAAAGGCTGAGCCCACTGTCAATAACTGTGGAAACTGCTCCCTTGCAGTTGGACTATTTAGTCAAGGGTTAGGCCCACCGCTAATAACTGCGATCGATGACAGCAAGGGCATGCGATCGTGAAATCGCTGCGCTAAATTATTGACTATGCGTGATGATATTAAGGCGCATGAGGCCACCTCGGCTGAATCCCTCATCAGGTTTGGAGGAGCGGAGAGAGGAAGGATCCCCTTTTGCTTCTTTGTTTGATGTACGATACGCCCCAAAACTGGGTGAAGTGCCTTGGTAAATAGATAGATCAGGCAACCGACCCCTTAACCCTTTCACCCCCAGGCTATTTGGAACTTTCCAATCCTTAACCCCCAGGACATTTTTTTTTTCAAGCACATTTTGCAATATATATTTTTCTAATTGCTCTAACAGCCTTAATTTTCGTCATAGAGAGGTCAGGTTGGTCTCATTCTTTTGAAAAATGCCTGAAGATTCACAAGTTATCAAAAATATGCAAAAAAAAAAAATGTAAATAGCAGTTTTTTGCAAGCACGTATCAGTACGTCCATGGGGGGTAAAGAGATGTGTTTTGTGAAACGTACCAGTACGTCCATTGGGGATAAAAGGGTTAATGTAGGGATAACGGCATGAAAGAAGAAAAGTTATGGTTATATACACCATAACAGAATCAGTGCAAGAAGCTGCTATTGCTATACTTGTTGAATAGTATAATGGCAACTGTTTTCTTCAGTAAAGTTACTCTATATTGTGACCATCAAGGTTTCTTGCGCTTGCTAGTAATCATGTACAACATAAGAGGTTCAAACGTGTTAATGTAAAATATCATTTCATACGATCGGAACTACGGAAGAGTGTTGTAAATTTATATATGCATATATATGTATATATATATATATATATATATAAATACATATATGTATATATATATATATATATATACATATACATACATATATATATATATATATATATCTAGGTAGCGTGTATATTTATATATTCATATATATAGCAATATAAATGTGTGTATATAGCCTCTATATATATATGTATATACATATATATATATATATATATATGTATATAAATATATATATTTATACATATACAGTATATATATATATATATATATACACAAATATCTAGGTAGCGTGTATATTTATATATTCATATATATAGCAATATTGATGTGTGTATATAGCATATATATATATATATATATAGATAGATAGATAGATATGCATATAGATGTATGTTTACATTGAACACTATCCCAGCTACCACACACACCCGGGAACTTTCCAACATGGCGTCGATCTTGACGAATTAATTTCTTACCACTGGTCAGCATGGGTCACTCGGCATCTAGTGATAGTGTATCTATAGTTAGTCTGTTGGTGTTCAACTCTCTTATTTTTGCATAAAAAACACATATTTTTTTCTGTTAGTTTTCTTATTGGTTTTTGATATTATTATCTTCCGTAATTCAGTGGTTTTCATTTTGTCCCACCCAAAATTCCCGATTACCACTATCTGAATTTTACAGAATACAATAGTTTTCCTTATAAAACTATCGATAAACATAGAAAACTTAAATTCTTTATTTAGAGAGAATTGTTAAGGAGAAACTAGTATAGATATATATATTCCTAAAACTTTTGAAGGTAAAATGTGAATAATTACGAACGCTGGTTACGAAGCGTTGCGTAAAGGACTAGATGCGCTTACGTAAAGATAAGAAATAGATGTTTTATCAATAAAATAAATGTTTTTTTTTTTATTAAATATACCATTTGAAACACAAGTTATAGACATTTTCCAAGCTAAAAATGCAGTAATCTGAATTTCAAAAATTCTAAGCATAGATCGTGAGTCGAACCGCTCAAGTTGAACATTGCAATTCCCAGCGATATATTTTAGTTTTGGAATCAAGCTCTTGTCTAAATTACTTGAAATTACTCGAAAATGTATTCTCTTCCCAAGTCAAATACATTCTATGAGATCAACATTCTTGCACTAGCACATGCAGTTGCAATTGCTCTTTTTGTGAATCATGTGCTGGGATAACTCCTCGCCAAACTTTGTACTTGCTTCGGCAGTACATATACTAAAATTGGAACGATACAGAGAAGATTAGCATGACCCCGAATAAATAGTTATCAACGGATCTTCTCTGTTGAATCAGCGCAAATGTTCGCAGTTTTTCCAGCGCACACTGCAAAATGTACATTTCGAAACTGGGAATTGCAGCTCCGACGGCGACATACACAAATCTCGTGAAATTTTTCAAAGACTATTGGCGTGTATTCATATAAATTATTAATGATTAAATTATTCTATTATGTATCGTAAAATAATAATGCAACAATCAATGTTTTTCTTATAAAAAAAAAATTAAATTATAGGTTAAGTGTGGATGCGCTGCTGTAGTACGTTGGAGGATAGAAAACGGGATCATACAAAGGCGCCCAATGTAAACAAACAAACCATATATTTCTAGGCTCACTTTACTTTCTATTTCTTCTTTCCACTTTTCAGTATCCCACTTTCTGGTTTCCGATTTTATTTCTGCCTTGTTCATTCTTCTTATTTGTCTTATACCTAAACTTAATTCTTTCAAATACTTTGCAGGTTGTTTCCACCATCTTCCTTCTTTTTCTTGAATATCCTGGATGATTATTTTCAGTATTTCCTTCGTACCCTGAATGGAAAGAAGGAAATACTGAAAATAATCATCCAGGATATTCAAGAAAAAGAAGGAAGATGGTGGAAACAACCTGCAAAGTATTTGAAAGAATTAAGTTTAGGTATAAGACAAATAAGAAGAATGAACAAGGCAGAAATAAAATCGGAAACCAGAAAGTGGGATACTGAAAAGTGGAAAGAAGAAATAGAAAGTAAAGTGAGCCTAGAAATATATAGAACGTGGAAGAAAGAAATCAAAGAAGAGTTAATTTATGACAATACATTTGCTTCAGTGATATTTTTTAGAGCAAGAATACGTTAAAACTAAATATTGTAAATAGACACAATGGAGGGAATATAAACTGTAATTTTTGTGAAAATGAGGAGGAAGATTTGATACATTTTATGTTATTTTGCCAGGAATATAGAAAAGAAAGGAATGAAGTAATTGAGCTACAACAACCATACGAGGAAGACCCTAAGAAAATAGTAGGATTATTTTTATTGAGTGAAACAAATATAGAAAAGAAAAAAGAAGTATTAAACATAATGTGGAAGAAAAGACAAAGCAGTACAAGAAGATAAGCGTTAGAGGCGCCGTTGTAAAGGCTATGCCTCACCCCGGAACCTGAACCTGAACCAATGCTGATAAGTGATAACGAACGCGTGTGAGTTCCAGAACGCAAACTTATTTTGGACGGTAAGTGCTTTTTTCTTAATACAATTACTGTTTTTTAAAAAAAATGACGGGTGCTGTAAACAACCAAGTGTTACAAAGTGTAATTTAGATAACTGTCATTGCCTAGGTACTCGGCATTTCGAAAGTTAATTAAGAGGGACTTCAGCCGTTGAAGCCAAGCGATTGGGAGCCATTGTTGTTTACGATATGTTTCGGTGCTTTTATTCGAAAAATAAGTAGACTGACTCTGTAGCCTCGGTGGGATTTCATACCAATTTGTGGGAGGCCAAAACGCGTTTTAAATGTGTGTGAATAATTAAAAAGAAAAGCTTATAATTTAAGTGTTAATTACACGAATCTTTGATCAAATGGTGGTGTGGCAGCATAAAAACATTGTACATTGTCGGACAAAAATTGGAGATTTTATCAATGAAATGGCTGTTATTGGCGAACAACATGAAATAATGACGTGTGCTGTAAGCAGCCAAGTGTTATAAATTATAATTTAGGTAACTATCATTAGCTTGGTAACCGGTATTTCGAAAGTTAATTCACCAGGCATTTAACCCGTTGAAGACGATCGTTTGGCAGCCATTATTGTATACAATAGGAGGTTTTGGTGTTTTCGAAAAGTAAGTATATACTGACTGTAGCCTCAGAGAGGTTTTACACCAATTTGTGGGAGGCTAAAGCGTAATATTTATCACGAGATTTGTATTATTTAAATATTACACGAATCTTTAATCAAGTGGTTCTGTGGCAGCCTAAAATATTTGAGAATGCCGGATAAAAATTATTATATAAACAATGGAATCAATGTCAAAACCGAATGATATTTATATAGAACGTTTTCTTATTTTAATATTGAAAGTCCAACTTCTAGTGTATTGGATTCTTTGACTGTATATGTTAGAATGAAAAATTTGCATTGACAATAAAGAAAAATAGTGGACACAATAACAGTAATAGCAATTTTTCTATCTTGTAGAGTATTAACTTCCATAACTTTTCAAGTTTGAATGTGAGAAAATTGTTCACCATTCAAAAAGGTTACAGTAGTAGTAATTTTTGTATCATGTAGGGTATTAAATTCCATAACTTTTCTTGTTTGAATGAAAAAAAACAATTATCATCATTCAAAATGTACTATTATTTTTCTATCTTGTATGCTATTATATTCCATAACTTTTCATGTTTGACTGTGAAAAAAATTGATCATAATTCCAAAAGGTACAGCATGAATGACTTTTCTATCTTGTTGGCTATTAAATTGCATAATTTTTCATGTTTGAATGGGAAAAAATTATCGTTTAAATTTGTACAGTAGTAGAAATTTTTTTATAAGTTTAGTTTTTGAGAAATTGGGCTTGAATGCCAACAAGATTGTATTTTCAAAGTTTTTGCATTAGCACTAATAAGTTTTCTATCTTGTATGCTATTATATTCCATAACTTTTCATGTTTGACTGTGAAAAAAGTTGATCATAATTCAAAAAGGTACACCATGAATAAATTTTCTATCTTGTTGGCTATTAAATTGCATAATTTTTCATGTTTGAATGGGAAAAAGATTATCGTTTGAATTAGAGAAATTGGGCTTGAAAGGTGACATGTTCATCACAACCTGCACTAAAATTAATTCATTTTCCACTAAGCAGTTATTGCTGTATTCTAAAACTACTATTTCCTTGCAGATATGGATGCCAAACCTACTTTCCAAAGGATGGGTAATGGTACCCTGGTGTTGAGGTACAGTTTAGAGGCTCGACGTGTGTCTGCCAAAAATAATCAGGGCTCTACTCCAGCTTGTCTGCCTGCCGAAACTGTAGAGAAGAACGCAGTTGATGCGGTCCGTAAAGTTGGGGGGTAACGTCAACGACCGTATCACTGTGTTGGGGCACTACCGGCTACAGTTTGGCATCTACAGGGATCAGACGTTCAAGTGGATGATAGAAAATGGCTTAGGTTATGCTGCCTGGATAGTAGACTGCATGCGGTCGGAGGTGAAAGCAAATGCGCCTCTTAGCCAGAACAAGTTTTCCTTCAGGGAATACATGTTGTCCTTTGATGAAGGCAAGGAGGCTGTCGCGTTAAAGGAGAAAGAGAGAGTTTCCCGTCAGAAAAAGACTACTGTCCAACCATCACTCAGTAGCAAGAAACCATCTGACAGCGCCCAACCATCGTCTGGGAAGAGGAAGCGCATTGACGATGTCAATCCATCGGCACCTGGGGAGTCCTCGCTACTGGTGGGCGAGACTCTCTCGTCCCCCAGTACGAAGGGCAAAACCAAGAAGATGAAGGGTACACCAACAAAGGCGAAGTGTCCAGGTAAGGTATGGTGACGACAATATGTTGGCTGACAGTGCAGAACACTCATAAGTTATCAATTATTGCCCATGATTTTTATATAGAAGTTTTTGTTCTTAAAGTAAATGTACAGCATGTAGAATATTAAATTCCAAATTTTCCATGTCTGAATGCTAAATACTGTATATATTAATACAGTATTTAATTAAGTACACGAAAAGTAATTTTTCGTTGAAAATCCCATATATTGTACTGTGCCGAGAAATCACTCATGTTATCAGTTATTACTTAACATAAAATTGTTATGCATTATTTATCATCTTTTTCTAGCAACGGCAAGTCCAAATGACGATATTGATGATGAAGCCCTGGTGACAGCCGGGATCTACCCCTGAGTACGCCAAGTTCTGGATATTGATGGCTATTACAACTTGGCTGCTGAATATCTGGAGTGTGGTCGGTGCAAGGGCAAATTGATCAGTTGGAGTGGCGCCATCACTTGCCAATTGGACGTGGGACACCGTGGCCGGTTCCCTGTTCTCTTGACTTACCGCTATGCCTGCGACCTGCGGGTGGCAATACTAATGCGGCAGCGTGGACTAGGGAACAGCGTCACCCAGATACGCAAGAAGCTGGTGGAGGAGCACACTGTGGCATGGCATGTGAGGGTCAATAGCTACATGACCGACTGTGTTACCATCATGGGTGCCGCTGCCAAGAACTCTCTCGTTGTGCCGAAGCCCACGGACCCCCCTGCCATGCCTGAACTTCCTCGCGCGGGCTGGCTACTGAAGGTGTTCTCAAACGATGTCATCACGAGGCTAGATGAGGTCAAGGCCAGTATAACGTCTGTCTTTGGGAACATACTGAAGATGGATTCCACCAAGAAGGTAAATACAATACTATTCTAGAATTTAGGACTGTAAAGTACTATTATTAGCTATTGCTATTTCTATTTTTAGATATTAATAGATTTTATTACTTAAACATTATTGCTATTTAGTTAATACTGATAATTATGAATAGATACTGCAGTACTCTCAGTACAGTATATAATCAAATATTTTTCTGAGAATGTTATAATCATTACCATTCCCATTTACTTAAAATACAGTATATAATCAAATATTTTTCAGAGAATGTTATAATTATTAACATTTCCATTTATTTAAAATTATTTGTTTTGCTTTGTTCAAGGTGGTGAAGAAACTGGGAGGCCACAGCGCCCGGACTACATCGTGGGCCACTAATATTGGCAACGAATACGGTCAGGTGCTGATGAGTGTCCTTACTGCTAGCGAGGGTTACGGCATAGAACCCATGGTAAAGGGCATCGTACGTAGGTACAAGGATGCAGGTGTCACTCCGCCGCACACTCTATATGTGGACCGAGATTGCTGTGGGAAGAAGTCATCCATGCGGAGCATGTTCAAGGAATGGCCAGACCTCAAAATCAGGCTCGACGTATGGCATTTCATGAGACGCTTCGCGGCTGGTGTCACCAGTGACTCCCACCCGCTGTACGGCTTATTCATGAGCCGACTCTCGGCCTGCATATTCGAGTGGAGCGCTGAGGACATCAAACGTCTGAAACAAGCCAAGCGTGCCGAGCTCCTGGAGCAGAAGATTCGGGTTCCCTCCGACTATGACGTGTGTGATCGTATCACACGGAATGAACTGGCCCTCCACTGCCGACGCAGGACACGTGGTGTAGAGGAGACTACCCATTTGATTGATGAGTTACTGGAGGCGTTGAGCGGCGACCAGGGTCGGGACACGCTGGGTGTTCCGCTGCTGGACGCTGACCGCATCTGGGACATACGGGCATCTCAGAAACGTCACGTGGCCTGCATACAAGACCCAGAGGGGATCTCTTTGTACACGGAGACGGGCAAGCTGCGGAATTGTGCTGCCTGTCTTGAGATGTGCTAGAGGTTCCACATCTCTGGAGTCTTTCCACCTGAACCGGTTCATACCAGGTAACTGTACAGTATTTGAAACATTTACACATCCCTGAATTTAAAAATATGTATTGAATAGAGAGTTGTACGCATAAATAAATAAACGTACTTAAAGATTAATACTGTTACGTTTATTTCCAGGAACGACTGCAAGCGGTATGCACTTTCAGGCATACCTGCTGGAGGGCCTGTCACGCTGGAACGAGGACAGGGCTAATGCTGCGGTAGAGATGGATGTGTCTCCCTATTCCACATCTAGGGAACTCTACAGTGGCCTGCTGAAGGCGGCCACTAATGACCTCAGCCACAGAGTCTTCGGGAAGCCGATCCACCCCTCGTACTGTGCTCCTCGTCAATACACAGGTCATTATGTTATATCATTGTTATACAACATACGCTTCTTAAGTACTGTACAGTAGAAAGGGGCTAAATGAAACCAGCACTGTATGTAATTTATGGAATGTTTCAAGACTATCCCAAAATAATTTTTTAAGAAACTAAGAAAAGGGCCAACAAGAAACAAATGCTTAAAGATATTAATATTCAACTTAAACTGTCATTTCTTTCATATTACCATGGTTGTCACATAGCCCTTTTGTCGTATGATAACAAAGTTGGGCAATTTTCAGATGTAGACCTCTCAGTGAAAGTATTTTGTTTTTTTCAGGTGAACTCATAGGTATAGAATACCTATACAGCCAGACAGGCGAGGCTCTTCAAGATCTGACGTTGGACCCAGACAGCGAGGAGGCGCGTGATCTGGAGGACTTTTCGGATGATGAAGATGAGGGTTATGACGAGCCTGATAGTGCTGCAAATGACAAGACCCTCTCTACGTATGATCTGGAGCCCCGAACAAGAAAATCCAGCATCAAACGTAGACTCTTCAAGAGTCCTGACAGCGCGGCGGTAACATCAAACAGGCAGGCATCACTGACTGATGAGGGCACAGGTGGTGAGACGCCAACATTTCACGACTCCCCAAAGGTAAATTAGACCACCCATATCGTGATAATATATCTTTAAATAATTATAGGTATCGGTGTTTTAGGTGTCTGTTTTAACATAATTACATGGAATTTTTTATTCAGGAATCTGCCGTCAAGCGCAAACTCTTTAAGAGTCCTTTTAAAGAGGCGTCTGCACTGGCAGGGCCGGTTCCTCCGAGTCCACCACACGACCGCCCGAATTGCCGGGAAACTCGTTGAATAGATCTGCACTATACAGCAGACTGTTACAATACCATTTATTATTACAGGAATAAACCAAAGCCTTTATTAAAAGAGTTCAAAGCTAAGATATGAAAACCTTCGGTACTAGTTGCGCTGTCATTGTCCTACAGCGGTAAGCTTTTGGAATCCTGGAGCTCTGATTGGTTTATATACGAGCAGAGGGGAGCTGTGATTGGTCAATATTCAAGCAGGCTGAGCGGTGCCGAGCTGTGATTGGTGGTTATTCGTCAACCTGGGACGTTATGAGGGCTCTGATTGGTGGTTATTCGTAAATTTGGAACGCAAGGCGGCTCTGATTGGTGGTTATTCGTGAACTGAAGGTTCTGATTGGTGGATATTCGTGAACTTGGTACGTTATGAAGGCTCTGATTGGTCAAGTGAACCTAGGATTTTGCTTGGCTTTGGGCGCAAGGATGACACGCAAAATCGTGAAGCGTTCCACATTTTTAGCCGCACCCCTTCTAGTTTTGCTCTGGAATAATGATAATTGTAAAATATGTTAGTATAACAGGAGAAAACGTCTTTTTCTACTTTTAAATTTGCTTGCGCTACGCGAGGCAGGTTCGAATCCACGGTCGCCTGTCGGAGGAAGCGTTAGATTGTGTAATAAATGAGTCAAACACTCTTTAATGCATTTCTTTTACAAAGCAGCAGCTTTTTATTATGAAGTTATTTTATCCTCTGCTGGATTGACTATATGTAATCTTATGTTGGTATTTTCTTCGCATGAAATTGGCTTTATACTCCTACAGCTTATAAAGAATTCATCATTATACTAACTCACAAAAAGGGGGTCACAAAAGACATGAAAAAATGATCTCCAATAATATTTTTTTTTTCTTTTAAAGGATGAAATGATGCGATCTACAGGGGTCAAAGTATATCCTGCCGTTTAATTTCACTGATCAGACATCATAAAAAAAATTAGGATACTAGTTTAAAAGAAACTGAAATTATAAAGTATTGGTGTACATATACCCCCGCCAATAGCTGTCTTTCTATTCGGCCTAACATGATCTTTGTAAATATTTCATTAAAGTATTTATAGTTTACATAGGAATTGTTTATTTCAATGTTGTTATTGTCCTTAAAATATTTTGTTTGTCCTTGTTTCCTTTCCTCACTGGGCTATTTTCCCTGTTGGGGCCCTAAGCTTATAGCATTCTTTTTTTTTTCAACTAGGTTTATAGCCTAGCAATTAATAATAATAATAATAATAATAATAATGATGATGATGATGATGATATCATTTACTTAATTTTGTGTTAATTTTGCTTTGAATTAATTTGTATTTCTCCTGAGAATGTTAAGATATCCACTTCAATATTGCTGTAATTTTGCATATTAAAGAGATTATAGATTATGTAATCCCAACTCGTAGCTTTGCTTATTTCATTAACTGATTATGTATTAACGAAGCAGTGATAAATAGAAGTAATTATTGGTCCAAATAAGTGGGTTTAATGGTAATAATTATCCTTAGATACCAAGTTTAACTATGAGTGACATCGGTAACTGATATTATTATTATTATTATTATTATTATTATCATTATTATTATTATTATTATTATTATTATTAAGGAACTGGAGAATTACGACAACGCCAAACATTCTTAAATTTATTTCCATCACCAACAAATAACAACGTTTCAAACATCTCTGTGTTCATAATCATGTTCCTGGGTAAAAGAAAGTAAAACAATAAAGAGCAAGCTGTACATAAATATTGTAAACAAATAAATTCTAAGTTGTCGTAATTCTCCAGTTCTTTATTAAACTGAGGTTCCCTTCCACCCGCTCAGTATCGGATATTATTATTATTATTATTATTATTATTTTCTAGGGTACAACCCTAATTGGAAAAGATGGATGCTATAAGCTAAGGAGCCCCAAAAGGGAAAATAGCCAACGAGGAAAGGAAACAAGGAAAAATAAAATATTTAAAGAACAGCAACATTATTAGAATAAATATTTCCTATGTAAACTATAAAAGAATAACAAGACAAGAGGAAGAGAAATTATATAGAATAATTTGCCCGAGTGTACCCTCAAGCAAGAGAGCTCTAACCCAAGACAGTGGAAGACCATGGTACATAGGCTATGGCACTACCCAAGACTAAGAGAACAATGGTTTGATTTTGGAGTGTCCTTCTCCTAGAAGAGCTGCTTACCATAGCTACAGAATCTCTTCTACCCTTACCAAGAGGAAAGTAGCCATAGCCTCTGTACCATGGTCTTCCAATGTCTTGGGGGTAGAGTTCTCTTGCTTAAGGGTACACTTGGGCACACTATTCTATCTTACTTCTCTTCCTCTTGTTCTGTTAAAGTTTTTATAGTTTATATAAGAGATATTTGATTTAATGTTGTTACTGTTCTTTAAATATATCATAAGTACTGTTTATATATATATATATATATATATGCATATAATACACACACATATACAGTATATATATATATATATATATATATATTTTTGGGCTCAAGCCATGTCGTCCTGATGGAAGTTCCTTAAAGGCAGCTTCCTAGGGTATATTACAACTACGGCGATATTCCCAGAGAATTTACCTTAAGGTACCCAGAATTCTAACTCCTGGAGCGAGTATCCCTAAAAAAGACCTTAGGGATATCGTAAATATCAGTGGACGTATTCTTGACACGCCTCATAGCAATCTATACCCCGAATAGAGTTAACACTTCGTAGGGGTCAAATGGCAAGAAAACGAAAACGAGAAAGAAAAGGGGAGAGCCGTTCGTAAGGCCCTCTCTTCTCCCGTTTCGTAAGCGTGCCCTGCGCCGATTCTGGCGCCATCTGCATTCCTTTTTGCGTAGCTTTACAACTCGGTGTTTTTTCCTGTGTTTCTACCAAATCTTGGATTTACTCTCATATTATGCTTTCTCCAACTTCTTCTGCTTCGGATAAGTTGAGTACTATTTCTTTTATGTATAAATGTAGGCTCTTGTTTAAAATTAAAGTATTTAAAAGAGTTATCTTTGATACAAGAGCTGTTGCCTGCTGGAGGCGTCATGGACGCTGTCGCTCGCTAGAATAGGATTTATTTGTTAGCAAGAGCGACGTTCCCAGCCCCTTGCGCTTTAATATTAGCTGCTTAGCTTAATTAGGAATTCTGTTATGATGCGTTAGTAGTGCGCCTGGCGAAAGTTTTGCCTAGGCTGACCAACACTAGTCTTCGTAGCCTAGTTATTGGTCCTTGTACTTCCTGCATGATAATTAGTCTTCCAAGTGTGATTTTATATTGCTTAAAGCGTTAGGCAACGTTATACATACAGCCCTTTTCGAGTAATTTCCAAGATAGTATTGGAGTGAGTTTCGGTGATTTAGGTAATTGATTCTCTTAGTGCCTAGGCTAGGTTGTCTTAGGTCTTGATAATATTATCTGTTTCCCCGTTTGCTCCCTTCTCTTCGGGGAAGGGGCAAACCCTTTCCCTCTGTTTAAGCCTTAGGCTTAATTCTAGTGGTTTGTTTGAATTAATTTTCAAATATAACTATGCTGGAGTAGTACTGTACCTTCCTGCTCCAACTGAATTGGTTCAGAGGGGGACAGTACAGCAGTGTATTAGTCTGAGTCCGTGTTGGTCTAGCGTGGGGCAGTCTCTCCCTTGCTGCCTGACACGGGCATAGGAGGTTTATCCTCCTTGATTCACCTTGGAAGGTTTCGGTAATTATGATCCCTTCGCTCGGTGACCCCTCAGACTTGTCCTCTTTGCTGTTCCGGGTTCGGGATATGTTCCCTTTCCGGAATAGGAATTCCTTCCTTGCCTTGGTTTTAGGGAGGCAGCCAGTAGTGCCGGCCTCCCTCCCTGGATCTCTCTGGCTGAGATGAGCTTTCTTAGTTTGGAATGATCCTTAACCAAGGCAAGGTTGGACAGGACCCTCTGTCCTTCCCTTCTATTTTTCCGTTTCCTTTGTGTCAGTCGTCTCACATCCGTACCTAGCATAGGTTGGGATGGGGAGCTGACGTGGTCCCCTGTCGGCCGGCAGAGGCCCTATCCTTTGAGTGCTGCCCGGTCCTTCCTTGGTCCTTCAACCGCTGCCGTCTGTAGTTTCAGTAAGCAGTGGTTAGGAAGCTTGACTTAGTGTCTCCCCTTCCTCTAGGCACTCTTTCGGGTGTCGGGCGCGGAGGTACATAGCCTCTTAGCCCGGCACCCATTCTGTTGTCTTCTCTTGTGTTGTCCTTGCCGTCTGCCGGCCGTCGGTAGGGGGGTGTTCGCTAGTTCTCTTGCTGTCGGTCGGCGGTGGTCTTATGCCTTTGCTGGCCGGTCTCCTTGCTCACCTGCCGGCCGCTTTGAGTGGCGGCCGGCAGCCGGGCGCTACCTGGGGTGGATGCCAGCCGGCAGGGTTTACTCACCGCTGCCGGGCCGGCCTGCTACATCTCTCGGTTGGCCGGCCACTAAGAGTGATGGCCGGCAGCTGGGTGCCAACCGGGTAGCTATGGACCGGCAACCACTACCGACCGGTTCAGGCATAGGAACTGGAGTTCTCCCCCGTCTGGGTGATCCTAAGTTGCATACTTGAGACCTACCTTTGGAAAAGGGGGTGGGGGTGCTGACCGGCAAGAGCCGGCCGGCACACCACCCTCATGTACTGTATCAGTTCTTCCCTGCTTAGTGTCTTCTACCAGGGGAGAACATGATATAGTAGGTTACAACACTGTCTTTTCTAACTTACTTGTGTTGCCTTGTGCAATCACTTGGTGTTGCCTTACAGGGATGAAAAGAGAACTCTTTTCATCTTTAGCCAGAATGGTAAAATCTTACCTTAGGTGTGAGCTACACCTAATTTCCCTCGGGAAATATGATCTTTGGTTATTCTAGCAAGGACTAACCATTTGATTTTAATGGCTGGTGGGCTTCCACAGGTGATTGTGGGGGATTCACAAGTATGTGTCTTTTCCTTATTCTTTGTGGTCTTGCACGACCCGTTGTTGTTGGCCTTACAGATAAGAAAGTGAGTTCTTTCTTGTCTACTATCCGGTATTTTAAAATCATTCCTTAGGGGGGGCTACACCTTCTTCCTTTGGAAATTTTCCTTTGGTTAATCTGGCATAGATTAACTATACGATTTTATGATTTGGAAGGCTACAACAATTGGGTGTGCGGGAAATACAAGGATGTGTCTTTCCGATTTGTTATGCTACTGTGCATATCCAGTGATACGTAGTTCACTTGATACTCATGGAAATTTCTTCTCTTTACAGGAGGACCATCCGTAGTGCGGATGTATTTCTGCAACGTCCGCAGTAGGGCTTCTGCGGACATGGGTCTGAAGGAGGCGTGTGGCATGCGCTGTCTCCACGGATGTTCTCCGGTATTGGGTTCCCCAGGTATGTTTCATATGCACTAACCTATCTATTGAGGTTTTTTTCTTTTCGCTTCGCTCAAAATCCGTTTTCGTCTCCCCTACAACGGTGGATTCAAGGGATATAGCTAGGGAGAAGCTTCGTACCTGGGTGAGGGGCTTTCAGAAGATTACCTCTGGACCTTATCTGCCAAATGAGAAGATGAGGGCTTTCTTTTCCTAGGGCATCAACTGTTACAGTGATTCCCCAACCTCAAGAGGAGGTCCCCTTAATGCAGATCCCGTGGATGCTGAAGTCACGGTCGCCTTGCTTAGCATCCAGTTGGACGACAGGATGCCAGACGTGTCCGAACGTCTGGAGGAAGACCTCCTGGCAGAAGGCCAGGATGAAGTTCGAGCTCCGGACAAGGTAGCGGAAGAGGCCGAGAGAGGTCGGCTGCTCCGGTTCAGGTCCTTGAACCTGCTCCCTCAACATCATCTGCTCTCGCAGTAGAGCAGGCCCTCCCTCCATTGTTGGCTTGATCCAACAAAGGCAGAGGGAGAAGAATGGGAAGGCAGCTGCATTGTATCTGCAGGGGCACATCCGGACTGCTAGGTCCGGTGGAAGGAGGTACCAGCTTCAAAGGAAGAGACAGAGCCGAAGGAGGTCGTAGTGATAGACCATGCTAGGCTCATGCCTTGCTTTCTTCTTCGATGAAAGAGAGGGGCTTCATGAACTCAAAGGTAGCTGTATTTGAGTAAGAGGCTCCCTTCCTTTGTGTCCTCTCCTGCCACAGCCTTCCCCCTTCTTCGCTGAAAGGGTTTGCGGCGGTTTTGAAAACAGTCGAGGCTGGCAAGCCTTTCCCCTCCCTGGTGGAGTGTAAACCCTTGTTGCTGGCCTGTAGAAAGGAAGATTTAGTAAGCAAAACAAGGACTGGAAGGACGTCCATCTTACCTTCTCAGTCCAGATGTGGGAGGCGGATTTTGCCGGATGCCGGTTCGGCGAGATCCTCTCTAAGCTGTCTGGCTTTCTTTTGCGGAGAGAACTCTAGACAAAAGAAAGACTGGCTGCCTATTTGTCTCCTCAGTCCACGTTTGAGACGATGACAAGTGATCCCAAGGTCCATGAAACGTTCATGGTTGTGATCAAGACTCATCTGGCCACTGTGACGAAGGATCTCTACAGCTCCGTCAGGGCGAAGAGAACCTGTAGGGAATTCGTGTTCGCCCGGGCTACGATGAGGCTCGAGCCAAGGAAACTAATCTCCTCCAACAGTTGGGACAAAGACCTTTTCCCTAGTGAGTCGGTCAAAAAGGTTGATAGGGCCGCCACGGACGATAGAAATCTTCTCCAGGAGTGGGGCCTGTCTACCAAGAGAAATTCTTCCCCGGATGGGGTCCCCAACCTTGGAGGAAGACTAAAAGGATTAGGATACTTTCTCGGCCAGCTAAGTCAAGTAGACATCAGCAGCAACGGCATTTGCTGATGCCCTCAGTGCCCCAGATGGTGGCAAAAACCCCGACCACACTTCAGTGGGTTCCCCAATTCGTGTCGACACAGTCTCCGGCATTCAACCCATCGTTCGAAGGTCAATCAACTGCCTGTCGAACAAGCCTAGAGGAGCAGCCAGAATTTCGTCTAGGCGCCCCTCAAGGAGAAGGGGTTTCATGGGTGGTCGAGGTCAGAGAGGCAAGACCTCAGGACAACAGTCCGAGCGAGATGATATTGGTAGAAGGGAGTCTCCAACGCTTTTGGGATCGGTGGACCTTCGATCCCTGGGTCCACAGCCTACTCAAGAAGGGACTGGGCTGGAGCTGGTACAGCACTCCATCCCCATACCTTCGGCGTTTTTCCGATACTCCACCCCCGTTCTGGAGGAGTTCATTCATGAACTGTTAGAGGAAAAGTGATCCGAAGGGTAAAGTCCATCTAATTCCAAGGGAGGCTGTTTTGTGTTCCCAAGAAAGACTCGGAAAACTCGGAGTCATTCTGGACTTGTCGCCACTTAACAGGTTCATAGCTAACTACAGGTTCAAGATGCTAACAATACAACACATAAGGACCTTACTGCCCAAGAGGGCATTTACCGCCTCCATAGTTTTGTCAGACGCCTATCGGCACGTTCCAATCTATTGTCGATTCCCCTCCTACCTAAGGTTAAGGCTACAACGAAGACTATACGTCTTCAAAGCCATGCCTCTCAGGCTTAAAATAGCCCCAAGGATTTTCACGATGCTTGCGAACGTAGTTCTCAGTCAATTACGCCTAAAGGGAATTCAGGTAGTAGCCTACCTGGATTTTGGCTGGTGTGGGCAGCACCCAGGACAGAATGCTTGCAAGCTTCCCTGTATGTGATCCATTTCCTAGATTATCTAGGCTTCAAGATCAACAGGAAAAGTCTCAACTTCCTCCATCTCTAAGTTCCGGTGGGTGTGAATCCACTAGGACCTAATGTCACACTGTTTTCTCCGTCATGGCGGAGAAAAGAAAGGAGATAGCTGGTTCTGTCAAGAGACTTCGAGATTCCGTATGGATATCAGATGCGAACTGGAGAGTGTACTGGGGTCTCTCCAGTTTACTTCGGTGACAGACCCGGTGCTAAGAGCACAGCTAAAGGATGCAACCGGAGATTGGAGTAGTTATGCATCAGATGCGCGAAGAGATCTGAGAAGACCAGTTCCGCTTCGTCGAAATACTCTTCTCAGGCCTTGGTCCCAAACCAGACTCCTTAGGAAGTCGGTTCTTCTTCATCCACCTCCCCCGTCGGTGACGAGTCACTCAGACGCCTCGAAGGAGGGATAGGGAGTTCACTCTCATCAGAAAAAGGCCCAAAG
>NC_090766.1:3501534-3528965 GCF_036898095.1 Palaemon carinicauda | reverse complement strand
AGCACCCCACTTAAAGAGATAATTACTTAACAAAAGGAGGAGGAAGCACCTAATCATGAGGACTAATTACTGTTCCCATGGCATACCACTTTCATCCAATACTGTATATTGAAATTATTTTACATATGGTAATATATTTTCCAAAGAGACTTTAAACACCATGAAATTTAATTTGAACTAGACTTATCTTAATAAGACATGAATTTAAAAAAAAAAAAAAAAACTTTGATAGCAATAGAAACATCTACAACACTAAAAAACACTTCTCAACGTTTTAATTACTATATCTACAAAATATATACGATGTAGGTAAATTAGGGCAAATGAATATTTAAGATATTTGAGAAAAATATTACTACATCTTTTCAATTGTTATATTTCTTTTCCATTTCAATAATCATTCACTTAAGCTTAGTTCCCAAGAATATTCTTCAATATGAAACGATAATTTCACCATTTGCAATTCAATTACAGTACACATTTAGAATAAGCTAGTATAATAAGCTTTATGATGGCTAACATTTAAAGCTACTGTTGTGGTGGCCGATGTGGTAACGTCCCTGTAGGTGAACTCCAGACTGGGGTTCTAGTCCCGCTCAAATTCGTTAGTTACTTAGGTGGCTACAACCTCACCATCCTTGTGAGCTAAGGATGGGGGGCGGTTTGGGGGAGCCGATAGGTCTATCTGCTGAGTCATCAGCAGCCATTGCCTGACCCTCCTGAGTCCTACCTTGGATGGAGAGGAGGTTTGGGCAGTGATCATATGTATATATGGTCAGTCTCTAGGGCATTGTCCTGCTCGATAGGGCAATATCACTGACCCTTGTCCCTGCCATTCATGAATGGCCTTTAAACCTTTAAAACAGTATATTCATATTAAATATTTCCATCAGAGTTTTTTGGCACTCGGTATTATAATGAGTCTCTAATAATGCTAAATACAAAAGTGACATCTGGGGGTGGTTATAAAATGTTTATTCAAGAAAAGAATTGCTTTTCAAAGTATTTTCATAACCTATTAAATGGAGTTCACTATATGTGGGAGAAGCCATACCCAGTCCAATGAGACTATACAGGTCTTCAATTTACAAACTTAATTGGCTCCAAGAAACTTTATGTAAGTCAAATTGTTTTAAGTCCAACTTTGTTCAATTTTGGCCTAGGTTAGGCCTAACCTAAATCCCATGCCTATGATTTCCAGCTGCGAAAGTCAACAAAGAGTCGGGTTTCATATTAAATAGATATCAGGTTATTACAATATTAATGTTGTTTTACTTAATGTAATAAATGTTGTAATATTGTTTTATTACAGTATTTTTTTATCTTTATTTTCAGTTGGATTTGTGTTTGTTTCCCAAATGTTTGTGAGCTTCTGTAATCACGTGATTGGACTACAGAATTATGCCATCAAAGATATCAAACTTTAAAGGTAATTTGTAATTTTGCTAGCTATACAATGAGGAGTCATTTATCCCTTTTACCCCCAGGCTATTTGGAAATTACCAACCCTTAACCCCCAGGGGGTTATTTTTTCCCCAGCACATTTTGCAGTATATTTTTTTTCAAATTGCTCTAAAAGACTTAATTTTTGTCATAGAGAGGTCAGGTCGATCTCATTCTCTAGGAAAATGCCTGAATTTTCTTAAAAAAATTATCAAAAATATTTAGAAAAAAATTTTTTTTATAGCATTTTTTTGCAAGGACGTACTGGTACGTCCATGGGGGTAAAGGGATGGCTTTTGTGAAACGTACCAGTACGTCCTTTGGGGGTAAAAGGGTTAAATAGGAGATAACTTCCGGGGCGGGGGTTGGAATGGATGTTGAATAAATAGTATGCGAGATAATTAATGACAGGTAGTGCGAGGGGAATAGTACCGCCCACCTGCCTGTCAAAGAAAAGCCATTTTTGACCTTCGGCTGAGGACTGCAGGGAGTAATTGAGGAGTGAAGCACAATTTAATGGCTTTAGGTTAGCTATCTATCTTGCATGGTACTTCCCCCAATATTGGGAGGTAGCCGACATAAAAAATCAAAAGAAACAATATAAGCATTTTTCTTCTCATCGTCCCTCTTCGCCCGACGAGGGACTCAGGTGAGTTTGGTTGGTACAGCTAGGGTGCCACATCCCACCCTCCCCCTTTTTCCAACACAAATAAAGCTTCATATGCTGAGTTCCTTACTACTGCTACCTTAGCAGTCACCAAGCTGATCCAAGGTAGCAGCAGGACCTATCAAAGGTTTGTATACCATGAAAATTAGGAATTATTTATGAATTTCAATATTTCTTTAGGCAGAGACACAAACCTTCCATCCTTTCAAAAAGAGAAATTTATTAGTGGCAGATGGTCCTTAGAACGGAAATGGAAGATTCTTTCCGTTCCTGGAAGTTTCATCCTTCCTGGTCCAGTATGCGGAGCATGGAAGCACACTCTAATGCTGGCATCACGAACTTCTGTTTGGTTGACTATATCAGTTCCAGGTCGTTTATTGAGGAAACTAGGCTAGTTTCTTTGGGGTGTATGCACGATAGCGGCCACCTGGTGTGTATGATGACGGCTGACTAAGAATACGGCAGTGTAAAAGGGGTCGCAGGTGGCGTTAGCAATCCCCCCCTTTAGGCAAGTAGGTAAGGACATAGCTTTTAGGTTAGGTTAGGTAGGATAGACTAAGTTTAGTTGGTGTCCATATTTTATGCTCGCTGGAGGAACTGGCCGCTGATATACAAAGGCTCCAAAAACTAAGTTAAAGAAAACAGCTCACCAGGAAGTAAAAACTGGGTTACGGCTTGTCTTGAGGTAAGCTAGGACGTGGAGGTCTAAAGGGGGTGACAGTGTAGGTAAGAATTGCCAGTTATTATTATTGTAATTATCATTATTATTGTTATTACTATTATTATTGTTGTTATTATTATTCTTATTATTATTGATATTTTTATTATTATTAGCCAAGCTACACCCCTAGGGCGTATAGCATCCGAATTAGGTTAGGTGGAAAATCATAGGTCAGGTCATAACCTTGTTTAAATCCCCTTCTGTTATGATAAGTAGTTAGGAATACTCTCCATAATACAGGAATACATAATGAATTAATACGTCAAAATACAATAAAATACAATTTACCTGCTGGATGATTCCACATCGGCTGGAATTTCGGGGGCACGAATTTGTCCGCCTTGCGAATTAAAGATCGGTATATCACAGACATGGTTTCGAAGGGTTATTCACTTAAATAAGTGTGTAATGGTTTTAAAAAACAAGTAAATAAGTTATGATCCTTGTATAATCCAAGTTCTTCTTTCAGTAACTTATTAATTGGCAATGAAAGGTTGGCCTTGACTAGACCGACCGGACTGAATTTATTTGATTTGATTATTCCTTGACGCCGATCCAGGGCTGCCACTCAGAATTTTACTTTTCCCCTACAAACGAGGACCATTTTCCCCTACTTTCCCCTACGCAATAATTTTGTTTTTGTTGCACTTTTAGGTCACTTTAAACTCACGATTTTTATATATATATATATATATATATATATATATATATATATATATATATATATATATATATACATATATATATGTATATGTATATATATATATATATGTGTGTGTGTATATATATATATATATATATATATATATATATATATATATATATATATATATATATATACATATATATATGTATATGTATATATATATATATATGTGTGTGTATATATATATATATATATATATATATATATATATATATATATATATATATATATATATATATATATATATACATATATATGTATATTTATATATATATATATGTGTGTGTATATATATATATATATATATATATATATATATATATATATATATATATATATATATATATATATATATACTGTATGTGTGTGTGTGTATATATAACGGATTTTGAGCGAAGCGAAAAATCTATTTTTGGGTAAGATGGCCATGTCGTCCTGATGGAAGTTCCTTAAAGGCAGCTTCCTAGGGTATATTACAACTACGGCGATATTCCCAGAGAATTTACCTTAAGGTACCCAGAATTCTAACTCCTGGAGCGAGTATCCCTAAAAAAGACCTTAGGGATATCGTAAATATCAGTGGACGTATTCTTTACACACCTCATAGAAATCTATACCCCGAATAGAGTTAACACTTCGTAGGGGTGAAATGGCAAGAAAACGAAAACGAGAAAGAAAAGGGGAGAGCCGTTCGTAAGGCCCTCTCTTCTCCCGTTTCGTAAGCGTGCCCTGCGCCGATTCTGGCGCCATCTGCATTCCTTGTAGCGAAACACGAGGTGCTACAGATACTGTATGTAGGGAGGGGTCCTACGGCCCTTTCATTGAAAGGGAAGGGCGGGTCCATCAGGACGACATGGCCATCTTACCCAAAAATAGATTTTTCGCTCCGCTCAAAATCCGTTTTTTGGGCTCAAGCCATGTCGTCCTGATGGAAGTATACCAGAGCATTACTGTATCTGTGGATTCTCAAAATGTGCCGTACTCCTCAGAAATATTTCCCCCAGTCGACGCGACCTAGAGACCTAAGATGTTACCGTCATACATCTTTTCAACTAATCATAAACCATGATAGAGCTTCCTGCCCCCAACAGGGAGGAGTCTTACTAGACTCTGGGAAAGTCTCGAAGAGTACATATATCTAAGTATGAACCCCAGGCAAGCGAGTATAGTGGTCTCACCCCATACTGGGTAAAGCGAAGTTCGAAAAGAATCACTGTGTCAATATGAAATATCGACCAGTCCTCCGCTCAAAACACGTATTGGACAAAGGTTCATATCCGCTTAGGAGGAAACTCGTAAATCCACCACCATCCCTTTATGGGATGGAGTCCTCCAGCTAAGGGGAAGCATAAACCAATGCAATATTAGCTTGCATAAGGGAACATTCTATTAGAATTATTCCCGGGTAAATATACATAGAATGAATGCTCACAGGTGAAGGAGACGCAAGGTTCTCAAGAACCAGTTTATTGACAGACAATAAACAAACAGGTTAACCACACTCATATATATATATATATCTATATATAAGAGGAGGATTAAACTAAAACTTTAAGCATAAGTATGATAGTAAACAGCAACTTGTTTGTCTGAAAGAAAAAACATTGGAGCCACTTTTAAGATACCAAAGTATCAAAGTCAAAAGTCTGTTTTACAAATCAGTCACATTAGCGTTAGAAACGCTCGGCACGCATGTTTGCACTTATGCTGGGTTCACCTTTGAAAGCGGAACAGTCAACGTGGGTCACCCAGTACCCTCACATAGTTTGTAGTACAACGTGTGACTACATACTCACCCTGGAATTAATTGTCCCAATTAAGCTACTGTTCCTCGCAGAGTTAAACAGCAGGGTTAACGACGCAACCCACTGCCACCACAGAACCTCTTAGTTGCTGCACTTGCTTCGCATAGTGACGAAAGAACACTCTGGAAGACCTCCAGCCAGTGTACGAACGAAGATGTCCAAAATCCCTACAACTAAAGAAGTTTAAGGATGAAGCAACTTTCCTCGGATCGTGACCTGTGGGTGAACAGTCAGGATCCGCTCTGCGAATAAGATATGTGATTTTCGCCCTGAGTTATTTCAGTAATAAATTTTTAGCCTGACGTTTTTCCCCTGGCCAGATGGCCATCCTTGAAGTCTGAAGTTCTACGAAGATAGACCTTTAGGCATTCTACTGGACATAGAGATGCATCTTCTTCCAGAGAGCAGATTCTTCAGGGACCCCACCTGATGGTGGGTAACTCGTTCTTGGTGAGAAACGTAGGATCCGGAAATAGGTTCAGTTCACCCATCCAGGAACTGAACACGACCTTCCTCTCTCGAGAGGGGTATGATCTCACTAACCCTGGCCCCGGACGCGAGTGCAAAAAGGAGGATAACTTATGGGTCAAATCCTTTAACGCACACTCCTTATTGTTCAACAGTGAAGCAACATGAAGAACTTTTCTAAAGACCAAGAATTGGGCTTTGGAGGTGCTAAAGGTCTGAGCCTAGCGCAGGCTTTCGGAACTTTTATAAAAGATCTCGTTAGCGAGGTCGACCTGGAAGGCATATAGAATGGGTCTTGTCAAAGCAGGCCTACATGATAAAATCGTGTTAGTTACCGATCCATAACCATGGAGATGGATGAAGAAAGACAAGCAGAAGTCCGTCGTGATCTCCTGCGGAATCTTCGTCTGACAAGGGCTACCCATTCTCTCCAAGATGACTCATATTGCCTTATAAAAGGTTTGCACTTATAATCCTCTAGGAAGTCCATGCTGGCTTTCAAAATCCCGAAACACTTTCTCACCTGTTAAGGAAAGAAATCATGAGCTGCTGGGTCCGGGTTTTCTGTGATGAAGCGCAGACAATTGACTTCTGGACTCACTGGGTCAGAACTGGATCTGGTAGCGGTCGAAACTCCAATCGTAGTTCCAATGCCAGAGGGAACCCCACACTGTTCGGTCATTTGTGGGCCACTACTGCCGCTACTCCCTTAAATGATCTCAGTTTGTTGAGGACCCTCAACAGAAGGTTGTAAGGAGGGAACAGATAAATCCTGAACCATCTGTTCCAGTCGAGGGACATCGCGTCCACTGCTTCCGCCAAGGGGTCCTCGTACGGGGACACATACAGGGGCAACTTCTAGTTGTCTTTCGTCGCAAAGAGGTCTAGCCGCAGTTCTGGGACTTGACTCAGAATGAAGGAGAATGGTCCTGCGTCTAGGGACCATTCCGACTCTATCGGTGTGAACCTGGATAGAGCGTCCGCTGTCACATTGCGGACTCCTTAAAGGTGAACTGCTGACAGGTACCATTTCTTCTTCCCCCAAATCGGAAGATGGCCAACATCACCTGGTTGAGAGGTAACGACCTTGATCCTTGTCGATTCAAGCATCTCACAACTCCCCCGCTGTCCAGCACCAACCTAATGTGGATCGAGCGATGCGGGGAGACTTTCTTTAAGGAAAGAAGGACTGTCATAGTCTCTCGAAAATGACTGTGAGGGGTCTTGAATAGACTGGACCAAGACCTTTGGGCCTTTTTCTGATGAGAGTGAACTCCCTATCCCTCCTTCGAGGCGTCTGAGTGACTCGTCACCGACGGGGGAGGTGGATGAAGAAGAACAGACTTCCTAAGGAGTCTGGTTTGGGACCAAGGCCTGAGAAGAGTATTTCGACGAAGCGGAACTGGTCTTCTCAGATCTCTTCGCGCATCTGATGCATAACTACTCCAATCTCCGGTTGCATCCTTTAGCTGTGCTCTTAGCACCGGGTCTGTCACCGAAGTAAACTGGAGAGACCCCAGTACACTCTCCAGTTCGCATCTGATATCCATACGGAATCTCGAAGTCTCTTGACAGAACCAGCTATCTCCTTTCTTTTCTCCGCCATGACGGAGAAAACGGTGTGACATTAGGTCCCAGTGGATTCACACCCACCGGAACTTAGAGATGGAGGAAGTTGAGACTTTTCCTGTTGATCTTGAAGCCTAGATAATCTAGGAAATGGATCACATACAGGGAAGCTTGCAAGCATTCTGTCCTGGGTGCTGCCCACACCAGCCAAAATCCAGGTAGGCTACTACCTGAATTCCCTTTAGGCGTAATTGACTGAGAACTACGTTCGCAAGCATCGTGAAAATCCTTGGGGCTATTTTAAGCCCGAGAGGCATGGCTTTGAAGACGTATAGTCTTCGTTGTAGCCTTAACCTTAGGTAGGAGGGGAATCGACAATAGATTGGAACGTGCCGATAGGCGTCTGACAAAACTATGGAGGCGGTAAATGCCCTCTTGGGCAGTAAGGTCCTTATGTGTTGTATTGTTAGCATCTTGAACCTGTAGTTAGCTATGAACCTGTTAAGTGGCGACAAGTCCAGAATGACTCCGAGTTTTCCGAGTCTTTCTTGGGAACACAAAACAGCCTCCCTTGGAATTAGATGGACTTTACCCTTCGGATCACTTTTCCTCTAACAGTTCATGAATGAACTCCTCCAGAACGGGGGTGGAGTATCGGAAAAACGCCGAAGGTATGGGGATGGAGTGCTGTACCAGCTCCAGCCCAGTCCCTTCTTGAGTAGGCTGTGGACCCAGGGATCGAAGGTCCACCGATCCCAAAAGCGTTGGAGACTCCCTTCTACCAATATCATCTCGCTCGGACTGTTGTCCTGAGGTCTTGCCTCTCTGACCTCGACCACCCATGAAACCCCTTCTCCTTGAGGGGCGCCTAGACGAAATTCTGGCTGCTCCTCAAGGCTTGTTCGACAGGCAGTTGACTGACCTTCGAACGATGGGTTGAATGCCGGAGACTGTGTCGACACGAATTGGGGAACCCACTGAAGTGTGGTCGGGGTTTTTGCCACCATCTGGGGCACTGAGGGCATCAGCAAATGCCGTTGCTGCTGATGTCTACTTGACTTAGCTGGCCGAGAAAGTATCCTAATCCTTTTAGTCTTCCTCCAAGGTTGGGGACCCCATCCGGGGAAGAATTTCTCTTGGTAGACAGGCCCCACTCCTGGAGAAGATTTCTATCGTCCGTGGCGGCCCTATCAACCTTTTTGACCGACTCACTAGGGAAAAGGTCTTTGTCCCAACTGTTGGAGGAGATTAGTTTCCTTGGCTCGAGCCTCATCGTAGCCCGGGCGAACACGAATTCCCTACAGGTTCTCTTCGCCCTGACGGAGCTGTAGAGATCCTTCGTCACAGTGGCCAGATGAGTCTTGATCACAACCATGAACGTTTCATGGACCTTGGGATCACTTGTCATCGTCTCAAACGTGGACTGAGGAGACAAAGATGCAGCCAGTCTTTCTTTTGTCTAGAGTTCTCTCCGCAAAAGAAAGCCAGACAGCTTAGAGAGGATCTCGCCGAACCGGCATCCGGCAAAATCCGCCTCCCACATCTAGACTGAGAAGGTAAGATGGACGTCCTTCCAGTCCTTGTTTTGCTTACTAAATCTTCCTTTCTACAGGCCAGCAACAAGGGTTTACACTCCACCAGGGAGGGGAAAGGCTTGCCAGCCTCGACTGTTTTCAAAACCGCCGCAAACCCTTTCAGCGAAGAAGGGGGAAGGCTGTGGCAGGAGAGGACACAAAGGAAGGGAGCCTCTTACTCAAATACAGCTACCTTTGAGTTCATGAAGCCCCTCTCTTTCATCGAAGAAGAAAGCAAGGCATGAGCCTAGCATGGTCTATCACTACGACCTCCTTCGGCTCTGTCTCTTCCTTTGAAGCTGGTACCTCCTTCCACCGGACCTAGCAGTCCGGATGTGCCCCTGCAGATACAATGCAGCTGCCTTCCCATTCTTCTCCCTCTGCCTTTGTTGGATCAAGCCAACAATGGAGGGAGGGCCTGCTCTACTGCGAGAGCAGATGATGTTGAGGGAGCAGGTTCAAGGACCTGAACCGGAGCAGCCGACCTCTCTCGGCCTCTTCCGCTACCTTGTCCGGAGCTCGAACTTCATCCTGGCCTTCTGCCAGGAGGTCTTCCTCCAGACGTTCGGACACGTCTGGCATCCTGTCGTCCAACTGGATGCTAAGCAAGGCGACCGTGACTTCAGCATCCACGGGATCTGCATTAAGGGGACCTCCTCTTGAGGTTGGGGAATCACTGTAACAGTTGATGCCCTAGGAAAAGAAAGCCCTCATCTTCTCATTTGGAAGATAAGGTCCAGAGGTAATCTTCTGAAAGCCCCTCACCCAGGTACGAAGCTTCTCCCTAGCTATATCCCTTGAATCCACCGTTGTAGGAGAGACGAAAACGGATTTTGAGCGAAGCGAAAAGAAAAAACCTCAATAGATAGGTTAGTGCATATGAAACATACCTGGGGAACCCAATACCGGAGAACATCCGTGGAGACAGCGCATGCCACACGCCTCCTTCAGACCCATGTCCGCAGAAGCCCTACTGCGGACGTTGCAGAAATACATCCGCACTACGGATGGTCCTCCTGTAAAGAGAAGAAATTTCCATGAGTATCAAGTGAACTACGTATCACTGGATATGCACAGTAGCATAACAAAACGGAAAGACACATCCTTGTATTTCCCGCACACCCAATTGTTGTAGCCTTCCAAATCATAAAATCGTATAGTTAATCTATGCCAGATTAACCAAAGGAAAATTTCCAAAGGAAGAAGGTGTAGCCCCCCCTAAGGAATGATTTTAAAATACCGGATAGTAGACAAGAAAGAACTAACTTTCTTATCTGTAAGGCCAACAACAACGGGTCGTGCAAGACCACAAAGAATAAGGAAAAGACACATACTTGTGAATCCCCCACAATCACCTGTGGAAGCCCACCAGCCATTAAAATCAAATGGTTAGTCCTTGCTAGAATAACCAAAGATCATATTTCCCGAGGGAAATTAGGTGTAGCTCACACCTAAGGTAAGATTTTACCATTCTGGCTAAAGATGAAAAGAGTTCTCTTTTCATCCCTGTAAGGCAACACCAAGTGATTGCACAAGGCAACACAAGTAAGTTAGAAAAGACAGTGTTGTAACCTACTATATCATGTTCTCCCCTGGTAGAAGACACTAAACAGGGAAGAACTGATACAGTACATGAGGGTGGTGTGCCGGCCGGCTCTTGCCGGTCAGCACCCCACCCCCTTTTCCAAAGGTAGGTCTCAAGTATGCAACTTAGGATCACCCAGACGGGGGAGAACTCCAGTTCCTATGCCTGAACCGGTCGGTAGTGGTTGCCGGTCCATAGCTACCCGGTTGGCACCCAGCTGCCGGCCAACCGAGAGATGTAGCAGGCCGGCCCGGCAGCGGTGAGTAAACCCTGCCGGCTGGCATCCACCCCAGGTAGCGCCCGGCTGCCGGCCGCCACTCAAAGCGGCCGGCAGGTGAGCAAGGAGACCGGCCAGCAAAGGCATAAGACCACCGCCGACCGACAGCAAGAGAACTAGCGAACACCCCCCTACCGACGGCCGGCCACTAGGCCGGCAGACGGCAAGGACAACACAAGAGAAGACAACAGAATGGGTGCCGGGCTAAGAGGCTATGTACCTCCGCGCCCGACACCCGAAAGAGTGCCGAGAGGAAGGGGAGACACTAAGTCAAGCTTCCTAACCACTGCTTACTGAAACTACAGACGGCAGCGGTTGAAGGACCAAGGAAGGACCGGGCAGCACTCAAAGGATAGGGCCTCTGCCGGTCGGCACTCTCTGCCGGCCGACAGGGGACCACGTCAGCTCCCCATCCCAACCTATGCTAGGTACGGATGTGAGACGACTGACACAAAGGAAACGGAAAAATAGAAGGGAAGGACAGAGGGTCCTGTCCAACCTTGCCTTGGTTAAGGATCATTCCAAACTAAGAAAGCTCATCTCAGCCAGAGAGATCCAGGGAGGGAGGCCGGCACTACTGGCTGCCTCCCTAAAACCAAGGCAAGGAAGGAATTGCTATTCCGGAAAGGGAACATATCCCGAACCCGGAACAGCAAAGAGGACAAGTCTGAGGGGTCACCGAGCGAAGGGATCATAATTACCGAAACCTTCCAAGGTGAATCAAGGAGGATAAACCTCCTATGCCCGTGTCAGGCAGCAAGGGAGACTCTGCCCCACGCTAGACCAACACGGACTCAGACTAATACACTGCTGTACTGTCCCCCTCTGAACCAATTCAGTTGGAGCAGGAAGGTACAGTACTACTCCAGCATAGTTATATTTGAAAATTAATTCAAACAAACCACTAGAGTTAAGCCTAAGGCTTAAACAGAGGGAAAGGGTTTGCCCCTTCCCCGAAGAGAAGGGAGCAAACGGGGAAACAGATAATATTATCAAGACCTAAGACAACCTAGCCTAGGCACTAAGAGAATCGATTACCTAAATCACCGAAACTCACTCCAATACTATCTTGGAAATTACTCGAAAAGGGCTGTATGTATAACGTTGCCTAACGCTTTAAGCAATATAAAATCACACTTGGAAGACTAATTATCATGCAGGAAGTACAAGGACCAATAACTAGGCTACGAAGACTAGTGTTGGTCAGCCTAGGCAAAACTTTCGCCAGGCGCACTACTAACGCATCATAACAGAATTCCTAATTAAGCTAAGCAGCTAATATTAAAGCGCAAGGGGCTGGGAACGTCGCTCTTGCTAACAAATAAATCCTATTCTAGCGAGCGACAGCGTCCATGACGCCTCCAGCAGGCAACAGCTCTTGTATCAAAGATAACTCTTTTAAATACTTTAATTTTAAACAAGAGCCTACATTTATACATAAAAGAAATAGTACTCAACTTATCCGAAGCAGAAGAAGTTGGAGAAAGCATAATATGAGAGTAAATCCAAGATTTGGTAGAAACACAGGAAAAAACACCGAGTTGTAAAGCTACGCAAAAAGGAATGCAGATGGCGCCAGAATCGGCGCAGGGCACGCTTATATATATATATATAAACAGTACTTATGATATATTTAAAAAACAGTAACAACATTAAATCAAATATCTCTTATATAAACTATAAAAACTTTAACATAACAAGAGGAAGAGAAGTAAGATAGAATAGTGTGCCCGAGTGTACCCTTAAGCAAGAGAACTCTACCCCCAAGACATTGGAAGACCATGGTACAGAGGCTATGGCTACTTTCCTCTTGGTAAGGGTAGAAGAGATTCTGTAGCTATGGTAAGCAGCTCTTCTAGAAGGACACTCCAAAATCAAACCATTGTTCTCTTAGTCTTGGGTAGTGCCATAGCCTATGTACCATGGTCTTCCACTGTCTTGGGTTAGAGCTCTCTTGCTTGAGGGTACACTCGGGCAAATTATTCTATATAATTTCTCTTCCTCTTGTCTTGTTATTCTTTTATAGTTTACATAGGAAATATTTATTCTAATAATGTTGCTGTTCTTTAAATATTTTATTTTTCCTTGTTTCCTTTCCTCGTTGGCTATTTTCCCTTTTGGGGCTCCTTAGCTTATAGCATCCATCTTTTCCAATTAGGGTTGTACCCTAGAAAATAATAATAATAATAATAATAATAATAATAATATCCGATACTGAGCGGGTGGAAGGGAACCTCAGTTTAATAAAGAACTGGAGAATTACGACAACTTAGAATTTATTTGTTTACAATATTTATGTACAGCTTGCTCTTTATTGTTTTACTTTCTTTTACCCAGGAACATGATTATGAACACAGAGATGTTTGAAACGTTGTTATTTGTTGGTGATGGAAATAAATTTAAGAATGTTTGGCGTTGTCGTAATTCTCCAGTTCCTTAATAATAATAATAATAATAATAATAATAATAATAATAATAATAATATCAGTTACCGATGTCACTCATAGTTAAACTTGGTATCTAAGGATAATTATTACCATTAAACCCACTTATTTGGACCAATAATTACTTCTATTTATCACTGCTTCGTTAATACATAATCAGTTAATGAAATAAGCAAAGCTACGAGTTGGGATTACATAATCTATAATCCCTTTAATATGCAAAATTACAGCAATATTGAAGTGGATATCTTAACATTCTCAGGAGAAATACAAATTAATTCAAAGGAAAATTAACACAAAATTAAGTAAATGATATCATCATCATCATCATCATCATTATTATTATTATTATTATTATTAATTGCTAGGCTATAAACCTAGTTGAAAAAAAAAAGAATGCTATAAGCTTAGGGCCCCAACAGGGAAAATAGCCCAGTGAGGAAAGGAAACAAGGACAAATAAAATATTTTAAGGACAATAACAACATTGAAATAAACAATTCCTATGTAAACTATAAATACTTTAATGAAATATTTACAAAGATCATGTTAGGCCGAATAGAAAGACAGCTATTGGCGGGGGTATATGTACACCAATACTTTATAATTTCAGTTTCTTTTAAACTAGTATCTTAATTTTTTTTATGATGTCTGATCAGTGAAATTAAACGGCAGGATATACTTTGACCCCTGTAGATCGCATCATTTCATCCTTTAAAAGAAAAAAAAAATATTATTGGAGATCATTTTTTCATGTCTTTTGTGACCCCCTTTTTGTGAGTTAGTATAATGATGAATTCTTTATAAGCTGTAGGAGTATAAAGCCAATTTCATGCGAAGAAAATACCAACATAAGATTACATATAGTCAATCCAGCAGAGGATAAAATAACTTCATAATAAAAAGCTGCTGCTTTGTAAAAGAAATGCATTAAAGAGTGTTTGACTCATTTATTACACACTCTAACGCTTCCTCCGACAGGCGACCGTGGATTCGAACCTGCCTCGCGCAGCGCAAGCAAATTTAAAAGTAGAAAAAGACGTTTTCTCCTGTTATACTAACATATTTTACAATTATCATTATTCCAGAGCAAAACTAGAAGGGGTGCGGCTAAAAATGTGGAACGCTTCACGATTTTGCGTGTCATCCTTGCGCCCAAAGCCAAGCAAAATCCTAGGTTCACTTGACCAATCAGAGCCTTCATAACGTACCAAGTTCACGAATATCCACCAATCAGAACCTTCAGTTCACGAATAACCACCAATCAGAGCCGCCTTGCGTTCCAAATTTACGAATAACCACCAATCAGAGCCCTCATAACGTCCCAGGTTGACGAATAACCACCAATCACAGCTCGGCACCGCTCAGCCTGCTTGAATATTGACCAATCACAGCTCCCCTCTGCTCGTATATAAACCAATCAGAGCTCCAGGATTCCAAAAGCTTCCCGCTGTAGGACAATGACAGCGCAACTAGTACCGAAGGTTTTCATATCTTAGCTTTGAACTCTTTTAATAAAGGCTTTGGTTTATTCCTGTAATAATAAATGGTATTGTAACAGTCTGCTGTATAGTGCAGATCTATTCAACGAGTTTCCCGGCAATTCGGGCGGTCGTGTGGTGGACTCGGAGGAACCGGCCCTGCCAGTGCAGACGCCTCTTTAAAAGGACTCTTAAAGAGTTTGCGCTTGAGGGCAGATTCCTGAATAAAAAATTCCATGTAATTATGTTAAAACAGACACCTAAAACACCGATACCTATAATTATTTAAAGATATATTATCACGATATGGGTGGTCTAATTTACCTTTGGGGAGTCGTGAAATGTTGGCGTCTCACCACCTGTGCCCTCATCAGTCAATGATGCCTGCCTGTTTGATGTTACCGCCGCGCTGTCAGGATTCTTGAAGAGTCTACGTTTGATGCTGGATTTTCTTGTTCGGGGCTCCAGATCATACGTAGAGAGGGTCTTGTCATTTGCAGCACTATCAGGCTTGTCATAACCCTCATCTTCATCATCCGAAAAGTCCTCCAGATCACGCGCCTCCTCGCTGTCTGGGTCCAACGTCAGATCTTGAAGAGCCTCGCCTGTCTGGCTGTATAGGTATTCTATACCTATGAGTTCACCTGAAAAAAACAAAATACTTTCACTGAGAGGTCTACATCTGAAAATTGCCCAACTTTGTTATCATACGACAAAAGGGCTATGTGACATAACCATGGTAATATGAAAGAAATGACAGTTTAAGTTGAATATTAATATCTTTAAGCATTTGTTTCTTGTTGGCCCTTTTCTTAGTTTCTTAAAAAATTATTTTGGGATAGTCTTGAAACATTCCATAAATTACATACAGTGCTGGTTTCATTTAGCCCCTTTCTACTGTACAGTACTTAAGAAGCGTATGTTGTATAACAATGATATAACATAATGACCTGTGTATTGACGAGGAGCACAGTACGAGGGGTGGATCGGCTTCCCGAAGACACTGTGGCTGAGGTCATTAGTGGCCGCCTTCAGCGGGCCACTGTAGAGTTCCCTAGATGTGGAATAAGGAGACACATCCATCTCTACCGCAGCATTAGCCCTGTCCTCGTTCCAGCGTGACAGGCCCTCCAGCAGGTATGCCTGAAAGTGCATACCGCTTGCAGTCGTTCCTGGAAATAAACGTAACAGTATTAATCTTTAAGTACGTTTATTTATTTATGCGTACAACTCTCTATTCAATACATATTTTTAAATTCAGGGATGTGTAAATGTTTCAAATACTGTACAGTTACCTGGTATGAACCGGTTCAGGTGGAGGTGGAAAGACTCCAGAGATGTGGAACCTCTAGCACATCTCAAGACAGGCAGCACAATGCCGCCTTTCCGCAGCTTGCCCGTCTCCGTGTACAAAGAGATCCCCTCTGGGTCTTGTATGCAGGCCATGTGACGTTTCTGAGATGCCCAAATGTCCCAGATGCGGTCAGCGTCCAGCAGCGGAACACCCAGCGTGTCCCGACCCTGGTCGCTGCTCAACGCCTCCAGTAACTCATCAATCAAATGGGTAGTCTCCTCTACACCACGTGTCCTGCGTCGGCAGTGGAGGGCCAGTTCATTCCGTGTGATACGATCACACACGTCATAGTCGGAGGGAACCCGAATCTTCTGCTCCAGGAGCTCGGCACGCTTGGCTTGTTTCAGACGTTTGATGTCCTCAGCGCTCCACTCGAATATGCAGGCCGAGAGTCGGCTCATGAATAAGCCGTACAGCGGGTGGGAGTCACTGGTGACACCAGCCGCGAAGCGTCTCATGAAATGCCATACGTCGAGCCTGATTTTGAGGTCTGGCCATTCCTTGAACATGCTCCGCATGGCTGACTTCTTCCCACAGCAATCTCGGTCCACATATAGAGTGTGCGGCGGAGTGACACCTGCATCCTTGTACCTACGTACGATGCCCTTTACCATGGGTTCTATGCCGTAACCCTCGCTAGCAGTAAGGACACTCATCAGCACCTGACCGTATTCGTTGCCAATATTAGTGGCCCACGATGCAGTCCGGGCGCTGTGGCCTCCCAGTTTCTTCACCACCTTGAACAAAGCTAAACAAATAATTTTAAATAAATGGAAATGTTAATAATTATAACATTCTCTGAAAAATATTTGATTATATACTGTATTTTAAGTAAATGGGAATGGTAATGATTATAACATTCTCAGAAAAATATTTGATTATATACTGTACTGAGAGTACTGCAGTATCTATTCATAATTATCAGTATTAACTAAATAGCAATAATGTTTAAGTAATAAAATCTATTAATATCTAAAAATAGAAATAGCAATAGCTAATAATAGTACTTTACAGTCCTAAATTCTAGAATAGTATTGTATTTACCTTCTTGGTGGAATCCATCTTCAGTATGTTCCCAAAGACAGACGTTATACTGGCCTTGACCTCATCTAGCCTCGTGATGACATCGTTTGAGAACACCTTCAGTAGCCAGCCCGCGCGAGGAAGTTCAGGCATGGCAGGGGGGTCCGTGGGCTTCGGCACAACGAGAGAGTTCTTGGCAGCGGCATCCATGATGGTAACACAGTCGGTCATGTAGCTATTGACCCTCACATGCCATGCCACAGTGCGCTCCTCCACCAGCTTCTTGCGTATCTGGGTGACGCTGTTCCCTAGTCCACGCTGCCGCATTAGTATTGCCACCCGCAGGTCGCAGGCATAGCGGTAAGTCAAGAGAACAGGGAACCGGCCACGGTGTCCCACGTCCAATTGGCGAGTGATGGCGCCACTCCAACTGATCAATTTGCCCTTGCACCGACCACACTCCAGATATTCAGCAGCCAAGTTGTAATAGCCATCAATATCCAGAACTTGGCGTACTCGGGGGTAGATCCCGGCGGAGGTCAGCTGATGGCCCTCGCAGAATGAATTTGGACAGGCCAGACGTACCTTCCATAATTTACGAGGCATCCACAGCAACAGGCGTGTTGCAAAGTAGCTGTCCGGTCGAGGTACTGTAATTGGGTGGGTATAAGAGACGGCTCTGGTGGAGACCACCAAAGCTTGTTCACACGCTCCCAGGCCAGCTCCGGCTTCCCTCTCTTAGACACCTTGAACAGCGCCCGGGAAATCCATTGATGGTCAGCCTTGGGTAACGTCTTCTTCCATCCCTCTGGCAGTACCACATCTGTTGATTAATTGTTTTGTTAAATGTGAATATAAATACAAATATATATTTACAGTCAGGACAAAGTATATAGACAATGATTTACACTCATATCATTACATGAGAATAATAGTTGCATTATAGTACAAAGAATAGCTTGTAACGCACCATCAACGTGACTCTGTGCTTGTGAAACTGTGATGGGGTTGCCCTGGCTGCTAGTAGATTCATACAGCTCAACAGCTGTCACCAGGGCTTCATCATCAATATCGTCATTTGGACTTGCCGTTGCTAGAAAAAGATGATAAATAATGCATAACAATTTTATGTTAAGTAATAACTGATAACATGAGTGATTTCTCGGCACAGTACAATATATGGGATTTTCAACGAAAAATTACTTTTCGTGTACTTAATTAAATACTGTATTAATATATATTTAGCATTCAGACATGGAAAATTTGGAATTTAATATTCTACATGCTGTACATTTACTTTAAGAACAAAAACTTCTATATAAAAATCATGGGCAATAATTGATAACTTATGAGTGTTCTGCACTGTCAGCCAACATATTGTCGTCACCATACCTTACCTGGACACTTTGCCTTTGTTGGTGTACCCTTCATCTTCTTGGTTTTGCCCTTCGTACTGGGGGACGAGAGAGTCTCGCCCACCAGTAGCGAGGACTCCCCAGGTGCCGATGGATTGACATCGTCAATGCGCTTCCTCTTCCCAGACGATGGTTGGGCGCTGTCAGATGGTTTCTTGCTACTGAGTGATGGTTGGACAGTAGTCTTTTTCTGACGGGAAACTCTCTCTTTCTCCTTTAACGCGACAGCCTCCTTGCCTTCATCAAAGGACAACATGTATTCCCTGAAGGAAAACTTGTTCTGGCTAAGAGGCGCATTTGTTTTCACCTCCGACCGCATGCAGTCTACTATCCAGGCAGCATAACCTAAGCCATTTTCTATCATCCACTTGAACGTCTGATCCCTGTAGATGCCAAACTGTAGCCGGTAGTGCCCCAACACAGTGATACGGTCGTTGACGTTACCCCCAACTTTACGGACCGCATCAACTGCGTTCTTCTCTACAGTTTCGGCAGGCAGACAAGCTGGAGTAGAGCCCTGATTATTTTTGGCAGACACACGTCGAGCCTCTCGACTGTACCTCAACACCAGGGTACCATTACCCATCCTTTGGAAAGTAAGTTTGGCATCCATATCTGCAAGGAAATAGTAGTTTTAGAATACAGCAATAACTGCTTAGTGGAAAATGAATTAATTTTAGTGCAGGTTGTGATGAACATGTCACCTTTCAAGCCCAATTTCTCTAATTCAAACGATAATCTTTTTCCCATTCAAACATGAAAAATTATGCAATTTAATAGCCAACAAGATAGAAAATTTATTCATGGTGTACCTTTTTGAATTATGATCAACTTTTTTCACAGTCAAACATTTAAAGTTATGGAATATAATAGCATACAAGATAGAAAACTTATTAGTGCTAATGCAAAAACTTTGAAAATACAATCTTGTTGGCATTCAAGCCCAATTTCTCAAAACCTAAACTTATAAAAAAATTTCTACTACTGTACAAATTTAAACAATAATTTTTTTTTCCCATTCAAACATGAAAAATTATGCAATTTAATAGCCAACAATATAGAAAACTTATTAGTGCTAATGCAAAAACTTTGAAAATACAATCTTGTTGGCATTCAAGCCCAATTTCTCAAAACCTAAACTTATAAAAAAATTTCTACTACTGTACAAATTTAAACAATAATTTTTTTTTCCCATTCAAACATGAAAAATTATGCAATTTAATAGCCAACAATATAGAAAACTTATTAGTGCTAATGCAAACACTTTGAAAATACAATCTTGTTGGCATTCAAGCCCAATTTCTCAAAAACTAAACTTATAAAAAAATTTCTACTACTGTACAAATTTAAACGATAATTTTTTCCCATTCAAACATGAAAAATTATGCAATTTAATAGCCAACAAGATAGAAAAGTCATTCATGCTGTACCTTTTGGAATTATGATCAATTTTTTTCACAGTCAAACATGAAAAGTTATGGAATATAACAGCATACAAGATAGAAAAATAATAGTACATTTTGAATGATGATAATTCTTTTTGGTAAAGTTTTAGAATCAACCAAATTGGGAAATGTATTATATTAATATATTTTCCTAGTAAAGCACGTGATAACAAAAAACTTTCTCTCAATACATTATTGACGCTGATGTCTACTTACAGAGATAATTATTCAGTTATTGTAGGTCTGCATTTTATTTCTAAGTGTTCTGTATACCTTTACGCTGCCACGGGACCTAGCTCTTGTTCGTTTGTATGTCTGTTTTCATCTTACTTGGCTCCGCCCCATTGCGTAATGTGACAATATTTGCTTGAATGCGCATTTGCTCCTCCCACTAATGTCGCTCCTCCAATCTAAATACTACTGGGTTCTTTTCAAGGGTTATTATTGGACGATTCATTGGTCTCTCAGTCTTGTTTCAAGGATCTGTTTTTCGTGCAATATAACATTGTAAACGATAGTATTTTGTTTTTTTCCCTATTTCATTATGGGAGAAACCCGTGATTGTCGTTTGTTTTCGGTTTTCAAAAGTTCCGGTTTCTATATTTTCAGCCCACGTCACTTAACTGTCATGGATCCTCCGGTACGGTTGTGTGAAATATGTCGTTATTCCTATTTTGATGTGATCGGCCGATTTCATGGGAATTATAATGGAACTCCTGAAGTAGTGAATCGTTTTCTAAGGGAGCATTCCGTACTACCTTTAAGTGTCCAGTGTGGTAAATGTGATTCGCCTTTTAATCAGAGGCTGAACGTATTCCAGTACTTGATGATTCAGAAGAGGGTCAACCACAACCTTCCACATCTTCATCGTCATCTTCCGTTTAAGGTAAGAAGTGATTTAACAAAATATATATATTCAAATTTACCCCTGGTTAAAGGGGGGGTCGCAGGGGGGGCGAAGCCCCCCCCGGTAGGGGTACAGGGCCCCTAGGTTAGGTTAGGTGGGTTTGTTAGGTTCTGTGGTGCCCTGAAAATTACTGTGGCCTTAAGGGGGGGTCGCAGGGGGGGGGCGAAGCCCCCCCCGGTAGGGGTACAGGGCCCCTAGGTTAGGTGGGTTTGTTAGGTTCTGTGGTGCCTTGAAAATTACTGTGGCCATAAGGGGGGGTCGCAGGGGGGGCGAAGCCCCCCCCCCCGGTAGGGGTACAGGGCCCCTAGGTTAGGTTAGGTTCTGTGGTGCCCTGAAAATTACTGTGGCTTTAAGGGGGGGTCGCTGGGGGGCCCTACCCCCCTCCCCCCGGTAGGCCTAGTTAGGGGTATGGGGGAGGGGTGCTGGAACATTAATTATTCATTTATTGCAAATATCATTCAATGCCCCAACACCCTCCCCCCCCCCTTCCCCCACCCAAAACCCCGGTTCCCAAAGGGTGTCCCCCATAATTGGTGGGATGAACTAGGGTATACATAGTAAATCTCTAAATCGGTTGGTTTGCAGTCAAAATAAACGTTAAATTCATTGAAACCACACTATTTCTGATGCAACAAATATATTTTTATTGCATTTTTCCAAATTTGGCTGAAACTAAAAATTTACCTTGTTTTTTTTTCATTCAAACATGAAAAGTTATGGAATTTAATACCCTACATGATACAAAAATTACTACTACTGTAACCTTTTTGAATGGTGAACAATTTTCTCACATTCAAACTTGAAAAGTTATGGAAGTTAATACTCTACAAGATAGAAAAATTACTATTACTGTTATTGTGTCCACTATTTTTCTTTATTGTCAATGCAAATTTTTCATTCTAACATATACAGTCAAAGAATCCAATACACTAGAAGTTGGACTTTCAATATTAAAATAAGAAAACGTTCTATATAAATATCATTCGGTTTTGACATTGATTCCATTGTTTATATAATAATTTTTGTCCAGCATTCTCAAATATTTTAGGCTGCCACAGAACCACTTGATTAAAGATTTGTGTAAGTAATATTTAAATAATACAAATCTCGTAATAAATATTACGCTTTAGCCTCCCATAAATTGGTGTAAAACCTCTCTGAGGCTACAGTCAGTATATACTTACTTTTCGAAAACACCAAAACCTCCTATTGTATACAATAATGGCTGCCAAACGATCGTCTTCAACGGGTTAAATGCCTGGTGAATTAACTTTCGAAATACCGGTTACCAAGCTAATGATAGTTACCTAAATTATAATTTATAACACTTGGCTGCTTACAGCACACGTCATTATTTCATGTTGTTCGCCAATAACAGCCATTTCATTGATAAAATCTCCAATTTTTGTCCGACAATGTACAATGTTTTTATGCTGCCACACAACCATTTGATCAAAGATTCGTGTAATTAACACTTAAATTATAAGCTTTTCTTTTTAATTATTCACACACATTTAAAACACGTTTTGGCCTCCCACAAATTGGTATGAAATCCCACCGAGGCTACAGTCAGTATACTTATTTTTCGAATAAAAGCACCGAAACATATCGTAAACAACAATGGCTCCCAATCGCTTGGCTTCAACGGGTGAAGTCCCTCTTAATTAACTTTCGAAATGCCGAGTACCTAGGCAATGACAGTTATCTAAATTACACTTTGTAACACTTGGTTGTTTACAGCACCCGTCATTTTTTAAAAAACAGTAATTGTATTAAGAAAAAAGCACTTACCGTCCAAAATAAGTTTGCGTTCTGGAACTCACACGCGTTCGTTATCACTTATCAGCATTAGTTCAGGTTCAGGTTCAGGTTCCGGGGTGAGGCATCGTAGCCTTTACAACGGCGCCTCTAACGCTTATCTTCTTGTACTGTTTTGTCTTTTCTTCCACATTATGTTCAATACTTCTTTTTTCTTTTCTATATTTGTTTCACTAAATAAAAATAATCCTACTATCTTCTTTAAGTCTTCCTTGTATGGTTTTTGTAGCTCAATTCCTTTCTTTTCTATATTCCTGGCAAAATAACAAAAAAATGTATCAAATCTTCCTCCTCATTTTCACAAAAATTACAGTTTACATTCCCTCCATTGTGTCTATTTACAATATTTAGTTTTAACGTATTAGTTCTTGCTCTAAAAAATATCACTGAAGCAAATGTATTGTCATAAATTAACTCTTCTTTAATTTCTTTCTTCCACGTTCTATATATTTCTAAGCTCACTTTAATTTCTATTTCTTCTTTCCATTATAATAATAATAATAATAATAATAATAATAATAATAATAATAATAATTGTTATTATTATTATTATTATTATTATTATTATTATTATTATTGTTATTGATTATTATTATTATTATTATTATTATTATTATTATTATTATTATTATTATTATTATTATTATTATTATTACAAGCTAAGCGACAACCCTAGCTGGAAAAGCAAGATGATATAAGCCCAAGGGTTCCAACAATGGAAAAATAGCCCAGTGAGGAAAGGAAACAAAGAAATAAATAAACTACAAGAGAAGTAACAAACAAACAAAATAGAATATTTTAAGAACAGTTACAACATTGAATTAGACCTTTCATATATAAACTATAAGAATTTATTAAAACAGGAGGAAGAAAAGTGAGATAGAATATTGTAGCCATAAATTGATTCCTGGCCTACAGTAGTAATGTATTTGCCAGGCATTTGCATGACAGCAAATCAATCCTCGCCCAGGACCGTGTCTACTGGGGAGGCCACTGCTGTGGTTGGGCGCCAGAGTCGGGTGTTGGGCTTGGGCGACTGACGTTCTGGTGAGCATTAATTCTACTGAAACTGAAATCAGGCACCTTTAGATATCAGTCCATATTAAAAAAAAAAAAAAAAAAAAAAAAAAACAGCATTTTTATACGATACACTTTTATAAATATGTTTTCTTTGTGGTCTAGTATTCAATCTTCATAATTCTTTTTTTTTATATATATAAATTCTCTCATTTTTGATAAATTCAAATGCCATTTAGAAGTCAATTGCTATTAAGAATTACCGGTATATATTTTTCTGTAGGCCTATGTACTAAATCATCTTTTCCCTAACATTGGTTTGATATATATTTTTTTAAAGATAATTGGTATAGGATCTTTAGAAGCATTACAATCTCGTTTTAAACCTTGGTTTTATATCCGCATTGTCTATTCTTACTACAACAGAATATTTTCTTAATTCTCTTTTCGTCCTCCGAGTAAAATTTCAAGTATATTATATACTTTTATTCTGTCCATTTCTTTTTCGTGAAATGATTTTATCTGCTGTCTATTCTCACTGCATCAAAATTACGCCCTCTTGATTATCTCCTCATATTCCATGTGAATTTCTAAGTATACTAAATACTGTCCATCTATTCTTTTCTTTTTTGCTGAAATTATTTTTTTTTAATTCCTGATCAGTTTCCACGTAAATATAGTGATAACGGATTATTATTATTATTATTATTATTATTATTATTATTATTATTATTATTATTATTATTATTATTATTATTATTATTATTATTATTATTATTATTATTATTATTATTATTATTATTATTAGCCAAGCTAAAACCCTAGTTGGAAAAGCAGGATGATATAAGCCCAAGGACCCCAATAGGGAAAAATAGCCTAGTGAGGAGAGGAAGTAAGGAAATAAATAAATGATGAGAATGAATTAACAATAAATCATTCTAAAAACAGTAAAAACGTCAAAACAGATATGTCAAATATAAACTATTAACAACGTCAAAAAGATATATGTCATATATAAACTATAAAAAGACTGGCTCATTATCAAATCCACATCATCGAGGCACTTACAAACACTGGAGAGGTTATTAACGTGGCTGAGACCATAGTAAGCGTCTCTTTAAATGAAACTGGATCTGAAAACAGATACCTTTAACGTTTATATTTCTTTCTGAGTAATAATTTTACATTTACTTTAGTTTCCCCATAATTGAACAGTCTCCTTTATAGAAAACGTTACTTACTGATATTTGAACGTATACTCTACTAAAAAGTCTTTGCACCTTTGATTTAAACTATAAACTTTAACCATGCTACTGTGTATTTCACGAACTAAATAAAATTAATTCCTAAATCATAATATGTTATGAATAAAAATACACAGCAAATGTTTTTTTACGTTAAAATAAAAGCTATAATTTCATAATCCGTAAGCGTGTTTTATAAAATAACCAGTAAATAGTGCTAGCGTATAGAAACAACAGACACTCGGCTAGCATACAGACAGTCTACCCGGCTAGCATACAGAAGCAACAGATACTCGGTCAGCATACAGAAGCATCAGACACTCGGCTAGCAATAGCCTTACAGAAGCAACAGACATTCGGCTAGCAATAACATGCAGAAATAACAGACAGTCAGTTAGCATATAGAGACAAGAGACACTTGGCTAGCATACAGAAACAAGAGACACTTGGCTAGCATACAGAAAAGAAACAGACACTCGGCTAGCATACAGAAACAACAGACACTCGGCTAGCGTACAACTTTACGACCTCTTCTATCAAAAAGCATAAATTATGACAATAAATACGTATAGACTTTATAAGCAATAAATTAACTTATTTAGCAAGGCATTTCAATATGACTTAAACTGTCTGGCATGTATTATTATTATTATCATTATTATTATTATTACTATCCAAGCTACAACCCTAGTTGGAAAAGCAAGATGCTATAAGCCCAGGGGCCCAGTGAGGAAAGGAAATAAGGAAATAAATAAATGAAGAGAACAAATTAACAATAAATCATTCTAAAATAAGTAACAACGTCAAAACAGACATGTCATATATAAACTATTAACAACATCTAAAACAAATATGTCATAAATAAACTATAAAAAGACTCATGTCCGTCTGGTCAACAAAAAAGCATTTGCTCCAACTTTGAACTCTTGAAGTTCTACTGATTCAACCACCCGATTAGGAAGATCATTCCACAACTTGGTAACAGCTGGAATAAAACTTCTAGAGTACTGCGTAGTATTGAGCCTCGTGATGGAGAAGGCCTGGCTATTAGAATTAACTGCCTGCCTAGTATTACGAACAGGATAGAATTGTCCAGGGAGATCTGAATGTAAAGGATGGTCAGAGTTATGAAAAATCTTATGCAACAAGCATAATGAACTAATTGAACGACGGTGCCAGAGATTAATATCTAGGCTAGATCAGGAATAAGAAATTGAATAGACCGTAAGTTTCTGTCCAACAAATTAAGATGAGAATCAGCAGCTGAACACCAGACAGGAGAACAATACTCAAAACAAGGTACAATGAAAGAATTAAAACTTCTTCAGAATAGATTGATCACCGAAAATCTTGAAAGACTTTCTCAATAAGCCTATTTTTTGTGCAATTGAAGAAGACACAGACCTTATATGTTTCTCAAAAGTAAATTTAATGTCGAGAATCACACCTAAAATTTTGGAAGAGTCATACATATTTAAAGAAACATTATCAATACTGAGATCCGGATGTTGAGGAGCCACCGTCCTTGACCTACTTACAATCATACTTTGAGTTTTGTTAGGATTCAACTTCATACCCCATAATTTGCACCATGCACTAATTCTAGCTAAATCTCTATTAAGGGATTCACTAACCCTAGATCTACATTCAGGGGATGGAATTGATGCAAAGAGAGTAGCCTCATCTGCATATGCAACAAGCTTGTTTTCTAGGCCAAACCACATGTCATGTGTATATAGTATGAAAAGTAATGGGCCAAGAACACTACCCTGTGGAACACCGGATATCACATTCCTATAATCACTATGGTGCCCATCAACAACAACTCTTTGAGATCTATTACTTGAAAAATCAATAATAATGCTAAGAAACGACCCACCCACTCCAAACTGTTTCAGTTTGAAAACAAGGGCCTCATGATTAACACGGTCAAAGGCAGCACTAAAATCAAGGCCAATCATACGAACTTCCCGACCATAATCAAGGGATTGCTGTACAGCATTGGAGATTGTAAGAAGGGCATCACATGCTCCAAGGCCTTTACGAAAACCAAATTGCAAACTAGGGAATAGATGATTACCTTCAGCAAACCTATTAAGACGTTTTGCCAGAAGACGTTCAAAAACTTTTGATAATATGGGAGTTATGGAAATTGGGCGGTAATCAGTGGGATTTGAGCTACCACAAACACATTTACATAGAGGAGTAACATTACCAATTTTCCAACAAGTGCTAAAAGCTCCTCTTCTTGCTAACTTGCGCAAAATAACAGATAACTTTGGAGCTAAGAAATCTGCTGTCTTTATAAAAAACAAAGGAAAAATACCATTTGGGTCTACACCTCCATAAGCATCAAGGTCCATCAACAGAGCTTTAATCTCACGAGATCGAAAAGCTAAACTAGTTAGTTTAGCCTCAGGAAAACAGGAATGAGGAAGTTCAAGTTTTTCATTACTCTGTTTACTGTCA
>NC_090766.1:3489034-3491534 GCF_036898095.1 Palaemon carinicauda | reverse complement strand
TACGCCAGCATGACTTATTAGCTAGTCTTGCTTTCTTTATTTTTTTCACAAAAGTAACTTTTGGCGATGTTTTAGAATCTTTATCTGGTACCTCTAGGAGCAGAGAGTTGGATTCAATGTTTTCTATGAAAACAATGATAGAAGTTAAAGATGCATTCTGAGCAATAATCTTTCTGTAATTCTAGATCAAATTGTATATTAAAGATAAGAATTTTTTATGTAATTTTTATGTAATTTTATGTAATTTTAGATCAAATTGTATATTAAAGATAAGAATTTTTTATGTAATTTTTATGTAATTTTATGTAATTTTAGATCAAATTGTATATTAAAGATAAGAATTTTTATGTAATTTTAGATCAAATTGTATATTAAAGATAAGAATTTTTATGTAATTTTTATGTAATTTTTATGTAATTTTATGTAGTTTTAGATCAAATTGTATATTAAAGATAAGAATTTTTATGTAATTTTTATGTAATTTTATGTAATTTTAGATCAAATTGTATATTAAAGATAAGAATTTTTATGTAATTTTAGATCAAATTGTATATTAAAGATAAGAATTTTTATGTAATTTTTATGTAATTTTTATGTAATTTTATGTAGTTTTAGATCAAATTGTATATTAAAGATAAGAATTTTTATGTAATTTTATGTAATTTTATGTAATTTTAGATCAAATTGCATATTAAAGATAAGAATTTTATGTAATTTTATGTAATTTTATGTAATTTTAGATCAAATTGTATATTAAAGATAAGAATTTTTATGTAATTTTTATGTAATTTGATGTAATTTTATGTAATTTTAGATCAAATTGTATATTAAAGATGAGAATTCTTATGTAATTTTTATGTAAATTTGTGTAATTTTATGTAATTTTAGATCAAATTGTATATTAAAGATAAGAAATTTTATCTGATGCTAGAGAGCAGACAGTTGAATTCAAAATATTCTAACAATACCTTAACAGAACTAATAAAATTGTATATTAAAAATAAGAATTTTTATCTGATACCCCAAAGAGTAGACAATTGAATTCAAAGTTTTCCAAGAATACTTTATCAGAATTAATCAATTTGTGCATTAAAAATAAGAATTTTTATCTGCTGCTCCAAAGAGTAGACCATTGAATTCAAAGTTTTCTAGGAATACTTTATCAAAATTAATTAATTTGTGTATTGAAAATAAGAACTTTTATCTGATACCCCAAAGAGTAGACAATTGAATTCAAAGTTTTCTAATAATACATTTTTAGAACTATTGAATTAGCCAATTCCCATGACTCTTGCTTCTAATTAGAGAGTTGCTGAAGGTTCTATTGTAAATCAGTCACTGTATCATATTATTATTATTATTATTACTCTTATTATTTCGTTTTAGCAACTGGTTGTAGGTTAGACAGAGATCTGAATGTCAATTTTAATACAGTCTCGTATGTTTCCTGAATTCCTATCAATATATAGTTATGCAATATGTATAATCTGAATGTCAATTTTAATACAATCTCGTATGTTTCATGAATTCCTATCAATACATAGTTATGAAAAATGTATAGTTTTACATTTGTTCATGATGTATACCAATAACGTACAGTAAAGAGAACTACGTAAACCTAATGGTGTTCAGTAGATTTTTGGAACAGTTTACTAATTGTTATCGTGAATTGTCTATGGAAATTTAAGACTTTTATCCAATATTCCGATCAATTGCAGTATCACATTCTCTTTAAATCTCAAAGCTACATACATACAACAACAACAACAACAACAACAACAATAAGAAATGCATCCGTTTCTAGACTAGTGAAGGACAAAGGCTTAAGACAAGTCCTTCTTCGTGTCTTGGGTTGGTCCAATTTTCATCACCCCTCTGGTCATTGCAGACTGGTGATGGTGGGAGACATTAGGCTGATTGCTCACAGCAAACCAACATAGTATGGGTGCCCCTGACTAGTACAGCTCTGCTGATTATGGCAATATACAAACCCTTTCACCCGGTTAAGGTATCCCCACTACATACATTCAAACAAATTATTATTATTATTATTATTATTATTATTATTATTATTATTATTATTATTATTATTATTATCATTATTATTATTATTACTTCCTAAGCTACAACCCTAGTTGGAAAAGCAGGATGCTATAAGACCAGGGGCTCCAACAGGGAAAACAGCCCAGTGAGGAAAGGAAACAAAGAAAAATAAAATATTTTAAGAACAGTAACATTAAAATAAATATCTCCTATATAAACCTTAAAAACTTTAACAAAATAGGAGGAAGAGAAATAAGATAGAATAGTGTCCAAGTGTACCCTCAAGCAAGAGAACTCTAACCGAAGACAGTGGAAGACCATGGTACAGAGGCTTTGGCACAATCCAAGACTAGAAAACAATGGTTTGATTTTGGAGTGTCCTTATCCAACGCAGAGGCAATCACTCAAAATTTCATATTGACATTTCAAGATCTCTTGTGTTTATTTCAGTTTCAAT
>NC_090766.1:3476534-3484034 GCF_036898095.1 Palaemon carinicauda | reverse complement strand
TTGTACCCTGAAGAAGTGTATATTAAAATACCCGAAAGCACTAGGTACTAAAGCAGTTTATCATCTCTTACTGGCTTTTGCTGTATATTAAGTCACGTGATCCTTGTGACATTAAAGTATATATATATATATATATATATATATATATATATATATATATATATATATATATATATATATATATACTTATATATGTGTGTGTGTACGTGTATATATATATTACATTTGGGAACTTGAATATTGAGAAAATTTGATTTGATATATCTGTTGTTTCTCTTTATACAGGAAGGGGTGTGAAGTGCTTAAGCGATGACAGAGCCACTGAAGTTACAGTTCCACTCCTTCACAGAGACTGTAAGTAACCTCATTTTACAGCTTCTTCTGCTCTTACAATTATTTCTGTGAATCATACTACACCATGTAACTTATTTGGGTGCTGTTTTGGTATGCGAGCCCTAAGTCGTGTTTTTGCTTTGGTGTGCGATCTCACCTGTTAGTGGCTTTCTCACTTCACTTCACGGCGAAGCAAGAACCATTAGATTTTCTAAATGAATATATATATATATATATATATATATATATATATATATATATATATACATATATATATATATATGTGTGTATATATATATATATATATATATATATATATATATATATATATATATATATATATATATATATAAGGAATAATTATCTAAGAAATAATGATCAATCATTGATGTTAGCGTGCGCAGCTCAACATTACCGTTTGCCAGTACATACGGAGTTTGATGTTTTTATTTTTTTCGCGAGCGAAGCGAACGTACGGCGAAGCAAGAACCATTAGATTTTCCATTATTCTTGTTTTTTTTACCTATTAAAAATAATGAGATCGCCTATCAAAACAGCACCCGTTTTTGTTCATTCAAATTGAAGGCTATATCATTACAATCATAAGTTTGATCATACATAAATATCTCATTTTATTTTCAACAGATGTTTTCTTATGGCTAGTATATAAAAAACTTAAAAACTAATAAAAACATATCTTTTTTTCTGCTATGAAAGGCAGATCACCGGCAAAGAAACTGACAATCACGGTGAATAGGGAAGATGATGTCGTCATTGAATTTAAGAAACATCCCTATTGGTATCAAATGGAATGGCGTCAAGATCCAAATATAAACTACGAGAACATTATCAAGACTGACAAATCAAAACTAATTGTACCACACGATAAGGCGAAGGAGTCTGGTGTCTATTTATTCAAAAAGGCTGAAAACGCACCAGGAGCTTCAAAAGAGTGTGCAGTTGTGATCATTAGGAGGGGTAAGAATTATGTATATGAGTATTGAAGAAAATAACCCACAGTGTATGAAAAAAAAATTAGATTTACTTAGCTTTCGAAGGGACCATCTCCCTTCCTCTTCAGAAAACAAATGGTTACAAATTTTTAAAAAGAAATACAGTAAGGTTCCTAAGTATAAAAAACCACCGTAACAGGTTTTTTTTTTTTTATTCCTTACGAGCCTTTCTGTACTTTTTTTTTTTTTAACCCATTTGGTTTCTGAAGAGGAAGGGAGATGGTCCTTTCGAAAGCTAGATCAATTTCATCTTTCATACATTGTGGGTTATTTTATTTATCAGAAATACACGGAAAATTGTGTATTTTAATATATATGAGTATAGTTTTTATAAGCTATTGACGCCTATTTAAGTAATGGAACCTAATATATCATGCGGGATATTGTTGACTTATAGAATAGAGTATTTATACTCTATAGAACAGCGGCCGCCACCCGGTGGTCCAAGGACCACTGGCGGTACATGAGAAAAAAAGAAATTGGTGGTCCGCAGAGAAATTGGGACATTATTTCAATATTTATGTTTTCTTAAACCTCTTATGGAAATGTCTCACAGAAGACACAGAGCCCGGTGTTGCCAATTTAGCATTTCAGAGCAACTTAGCATTACAAATATGAACCCATCTTTTAGCAAAAAAGAAAAAATCTATAATTAATTAACGCCATCATTAACAAAATAAATCGATCATAATGAATGTGGATTTTTTCCCGGATGTAGTGTGGACCTACACAAAATGCATATCAAATAAAAAGGAATATGTTTTATCAGTTTCATAAGCATTTCGATTGCATAGCCAAACAACATTAAAAGAGTGTTTGTCTCTCGCATGATTTCAGTAGACCAAATTTATGTCATTATTCCAGTCAATTTTTTTTTCAAAGAAGTACAGAAGTATACAAAGAATATATGGAGCTAACATTTCATAGAAACAGATGCAGATTATTATTATTATTATTATTATTATTATTATTATTATTATTATTATTATTATTATTATTATTATTATCACTTCTTGCTAAGCTACAACCCTAGTCGGAAAAAGCAAGATGCTATAAGAGCAAGCACTCCAAGAGGGAAAGGATAGACCAGTGAGGAAATGAATTGAAGAAATAGATGAACTACATGACATTTAATGAATGATTTATATGAAATGTGTATGTATGTGCCATAGTTTTCACTGATATCCATGAAATTGCTCAAATACTGTCTTCCTTTCCTTGGTCTTTGTGTTGCAGAATGCCCAGCCAACAGGTATGGCGACCAATGCAGCCATTGGTGCCCCGATTGCATGCACAGAGGTATTTGTGATGCCAAGACTGGAAAATGTGTCTGTCCTCCTGGATTCAAAGGGGAATGGTGTGAAGAAGGTGAGGTCTTATATGCTTTCTTCAGCTTTACTTCAACTAGACGAGTTACAGGAATGCCTGTTTATTAAATGACTCTTGTATTGCCATTGTAGCTGGAGCTTGTGGATTACAATACTTCACAGACGCTTGGACTTTCTATACCTGATCTGCTCCATGTTCTAAGCCTTGTGACTTTAACCTTGTCTCCTTTCTTTTTTGTGGATTACAATACTTCACAGACGCTTGGACTTTCTATACCTGATCTGCTCCATGTTCTAAGCCTTGTGATTTTAACCTTGTCCCCTTTCTAGTTTTGTGATCTAATTATAGGTGACAATCACTAGTAACCAATTCCTTGTTTCTCTCCCTTTCTGACAGCATGTGAAGGCGACCAAATTCTCGACTCGTGTACCATAAATCCAGGGGTAACAAGTAATACACAGATCTGTTTACCTTCTCCATACGGATGTTCTTGCGCTCCAGGCAAGAAAGGCTACTTGTGCAATGCAGGTAATTTTATTTTTATTTTTATTTTTTTTTTCTTGTTCCTAAAAGCATCTTTGAACTAACGTCCATTACCTACCCACGATCACATTATCATTATTATTATTATTATTATTATTATTATTATTATTATTATTATTATCATTATTATTATTATTATTATTATTATTATTATTATCACTTGCTAAGCTAGAACCTTAGTTGGAAAAGCAGAACGCTATAAGCCAAGTGCCCCAAGAGGGAAAATAGCCCAGTGAGGAAAGGAAATAATGAAAAACTACAAGAGAAGTTTAAGAACAATAATAACATTAAAATAAATCTTATATATAAAAACTATAAAGACTTGAAAAAAGCAAGAGGAAGAGAAACAAGATAGAATAGTGTGCAATAATGGTAATTTTATTTTTTTTCATTATTATTCTTAAAAGCCACTTCGAACTTCATTTTAATGTTGTTACCGTTCTTAAGATATTTCATTTTCTTCCTAGTTTCCTTTCTTCACTGGGCTATTTTCCTTGTTGGGGCTCATGGGCTTATAGCATCCTGCTTTTCCTATTAGGGTTGTAGCTTAGCAAGTAATAATAATAATAATAATAATAATAATAATAATAATAATAATTAACGTCCTTTGTGTACTTACGATCACATAATACGCCTTATGAAATATGCTGAAGATATTAATATTAATCTCTGGCACCGTCGTTCAATTAGTTCATTATGCATGTTGCATAAGATTTTTCATAATTCGACCATCCTTTACACTCACATCTTCCCGGACAGTTCCAGCCTGTTCGTATTACTAGACATGCAGTTCATTCTAATAGTGAGGCCTTCTCCATCATGAGGCTTAATACTACACAGTACTCTAGAAGTTTTATTCCAGTTGGGACCAAGTTGTGGAATGATCTTCCTAATCGGGTAGTTGGATCGGGAGAATTTCAAAAGTTCAAACTTGCAGAAAATGTTTTTATGTTGAACAGGCTGACATAAGTCTTTTTATAGTTTACATATGAAAGATCTATCTTAATGTTGATACTGTTATTAAAATATTTTATTTTAATTGTTCTTTATTTCTCATATAGCTTATCTATTTCCTTATCTCCTTCCCTCACTGGCCTATTTTCCCTGTTGGAGCCGTTGGGCTTATGGCATCCTGCTTTTCCAACTAGGGTTGTAGCTTAGATAGTAATAATGATAATAAGACTTTAACTTCTCCTGAATTCATGTACGTAAAAATTCCCGAACATTATATGTGTGTGCGTGTGTGTGTGCACATCCATCTAAATATTTGACAGTCATTTTTGATGGGTCGCGTACACTAGTATTAATATATTCAGCTATTTGTGAATTGTATATTTTATGGATACTTTTGAGTAATTACACCATTTTTAATTTTATATATATTTTGGATATATATCAAATGTATGCTGGCATCACGAACTTTTGTTTGGTTGTCTGTTCCAGGTCGTTTAATGAGGAAACCTGGTTAGTTTTTTGTTTTTGCTTTTATATAATTCTAACTTGTTTCCCGTGTGGCGAATTGTTTTAGGTAACGAAAAAGTAATAGAGGAAAACAATAGCTTTGCATAATATGGCAGTATATTATTATTATTATTATTATTATTATTATTATTATTATTATTATTATTATTATTATTATTACTTGCTAAGCTACAAGCCTAGTCGGAAAAGCAAGATGCTATAAGCTCAGGGACCCCAACAGGGAAAATAATCCAGTGAGGAAAGGAAACAAGAAAAAATAATAAGAATTGTTTGGGAATCTCAGTGTTGTCAGGTGAATGAGGACAGAGGAGAATCTGTAAAGAATAGGCCAGATTATTTGGTGTATGTGTAGGCAAAGGGAAAGTGAACCGTAACTAGAGAGAAGGATCCAATGCAGTACTGTCTGGCCAGTCAAAGGACCACATAACTCTCTAGCGGTAGTATCGTGGTCTTGTAAACAAACCCCTTTTTTCCACTTTTCAGATTGTGATCCTGGTACCTGGGGAGTGAACTGTCTACAGAGATGTAATCACTGTGTGGGTGGAACTTGCGACAAAGTGACAGGAAAGTGTTCATCTGGTCGAGAAGATCCCTGTGCTGGAGGTAAGCTGATAAGTTCCCATTATTTATCTTTATTGTGGTGGCCTATGTGGTAATGTCCCTGACTGGTGATCGCCAGACTGCGGTTAGAACCCCGCTCAAACTCATTAGTTCCTTTGGGCGCTGCAACTTCACCATCCTTGTGAGCTAAGGATGGAGGTCATGGGGGGAGCCTATTAGACTATCTGCTGAATCATTAGCAGCCATTACCTGGCCCTCCTTGGTCCTAGCTTGGGTGGAGAGGGACCTTGACTGCTACTCATAGGAAATATTAATTTTAATGTTGTTACTGTTCTTAAAATCTTTAATTTTTCCTGGTTTCCTTTCCTCATTGGGCTATTATCACTTTTGGAGCCCCTGGGCTTATAGAATTCTTCTTTTCCAACAAGGGTATTAGTTTAGCAAGTAATAATAATAATATTATACGGTCAGTCTCCAGGGCATTGCCCTGCTTGATAGGGTAATGTCACTGTCCCTTGCCTCTGCCACTTATGAGCGGCCTTTAAACCTTTAAACAAAGACCCACTGAGTAACCTTGCTCAGTATATCAAACTTAGAATTTCTGCTAAGCAAATAAATTGTTCCTATGGATGTTTATTGTTAAGCATTCGATAAAGTCTACGTATTGTACCAACCGTGTGTCACACGATCGTACATAGTTCATTTTGTGTATAATATTATGCTTGTATCTTCGCTCTCTCCTCGCACTAAAAAGAACCTGAAAAAACATCTGTTTTTCTCATTGGTAACGGTGTCGATTTTGAACATGAAATTTGCTTTTGCCTTGAGCTTTTGTATATAAAGGAGAGTGTTCTATAATAAACTCACCCAGTGGCTTTCGTCCTGTCTTTGAGTCACAACCTTCTCTCGGCCCGTCACAGTATCCATAGTACTTTCCTGACTCCAATTTTAGAATGGAAGTCTAATAATAGAAAAACAGTTAAATTATATCATTACAGGATTACAATCAAAGGCTTACAAGTGCTTATATTCTTCATCGGTAACATGTTTAGCTATATTTAGATACACTGTTAAAAATTCGCATGAAAAAAGCGGTGAAAATCCTTGAATAAATGTTGCCTGGTATTTACCGTTTTAAAAACGGATATATTGACGTAAAGGAGTGATATTACGGTCACTAACCAGTAAAAGATATTAACAAAATATGGTAAAATTACAGTCGACTGTATTTTACTGAAATATGGCTGAGAACAGGATATTATTACGGGGAATTTCCTATTAGAATTACATTTCTTTTTTCTAACAGTGTATCTTGATAGTTTGTTTACCTTGTCTTTGAAGAACAGAGTATTTTTGAACGCGTCTTTTTTAACATTTTTTCAAAATGCATTGGATTGTTAAGAATATTCATCAATTTCTATACATAATCACTTTTTCCATGATAGTAATACCTTTCCCTTTATCTGGCATGGAAAATATAACGTCCTTGTTTTCAATTAGATTTTTAGATATTTGTTTGTAGGTAGTAGATTGGCCAGGGAACCAGCCACCTGTTGAGATACTACCGCTAGAGAGTTATGGGGTCTTTTGACTGGCCTGACAGTACTACGTTGGATCCTTCTCTCTGGTTACTGTTCATTTTCCCATTGCCTACACACATAGCGAATAGTCTGGCATTTTCTTTACTTATTCTCCTCTCTCCTCATACATCAGACAATACTGAGATTACCAAACCATTCTTCTTCACCCAAGGGGTTACGAACTGTAATTGTTCAGGGGCCACTTTCCTCTTGGCAAGGGTAGAAGAGACTCTTTAGCTATGGTCAGCAGCTCTTCTAGGAGTAGGACACTCCAAAATCAAACCATTGTTCTCTAGTCTTGGATAGTGCCATAGCCTCTGTACCATGGTCTTCCACTGCCTTGGGTTAGAGTTCTCTTGCTTGTAATGTAAGTCGAATGTTTGCAAGTCGAATGTTTGCAAGTCGAATGTTTGCAAGTCGAATGTTTGTTAGTCGAATGTTTGTTAGTCGAATGTTTGTGAAATCGAATGTTCGTAAGTTGAAATCTCTATTTATGTTTCAGGCCCCAAAGGATACCTCCGTTTCCGACAGGAACCGGACGTTAAACCGGACGAGGATAAGGTAACCGTGACCTTTGTGAAGGAATTTGATGGGGAAGAACCAATTTCGAAGGACATAAGATATCGAGTAGTTATTTGGGTGAGTTATAACCTTCCATA
>NC_090766.1:3411534-3471534 GCF_036898095.1 Palaemon carinicauda | reverse complement strand
TTCCCTGGCAGTACCATCCTGTTCGTAATACTAGGTATGCAGATAATTCTAATAGCTATGCCTTCTCCATTATGATTCACAACACTACACAGTATTCTAAAAGTTTTATTCTAGCTGTGACCAAATTATGAAATGATCTTCCTAATCAGGCAGTTGAATCCGTGGAACTTCAAAAGTTAAAACTTTTTTTTTTTCAAGTGGGTTCTTGTTATGTCTTTGCTAAAATGTACGTTTTGGTCTATATCTTATTGTCCTGGAAATACAATAAAGAATATTTGATCTTATCTCCCATTAGGACCATCGCAGCCCATCAATTTTGAACAGAGCAGCAGTTTAACAGATATTGTTATAACGTGGAATGATCACCCAGATGACAAGAAATTCACCTTGTATTACGATCTGGTCCTTCAAAACAAAACCTACAAGATCAGTAAGAAGGAGCACAAAGTATGTAAGAGCTGTGTTCTCGTTAGTCAGTTTTATTCGTTACATCTAAAATATAATTATTTTTAAGATAAGAAAAATAAACTGAAATAACATAACCGTCTTAAAAGAGAGTCTATTATTATTCTATTCTTGAGGCCTTTATTATTATTATTATTATTATTATTATTATTATTATTATTATTATTATTATTATTATTATTATTATTATTATGAATAAGGACATGTCTGAGGCACTTTGTTGTTGCTGTCGTCGCATAGATTATGCCTCGCTTTCATAACTTGGTCTTTCTCTAAACAGTTCACAGGTTTGCAAGCCGAACACACTTACCCTCTGCAGATAAAATCTTGTAACCACTGGAAGTGCAGTGACGTCCTTAAGAAATTCGTATCAACCAATCCTTGGCCCCCAGAGATCGAAGGCTCCATTGAGCTTCTTGATTATTCAGGAAATGTGTCCAAAATGCAGCTTCCTCGCGTCAAGAACCCTCCAGCGTAAGTACTCTAGCCTTGGGCAGTGACATAACCTCTGTAGCGTGGTCCTCCACTGCCTTGTTGGTAGAGTTCTTTTGCTTAAGGGTACACTCAGTCACACTAGTCCATTTGTTCCCTTTTGGAACCCTTGGGTTTATAGACGCTTTAGCCTTGGTAAGCAGCTCTTCTAGGAGGACACTCAACAAACAAACCCTTGTTTTCTCGTCTTGGGTAGTGCCAAAGCCTCTTCACCATGGTCTTCCACTATTTTGGGGTAATGTTCTCTTGCTTCAGGGTACACTCGAGCACACTTTTATGTCTTATTTATCTTTCTTTAGTTTTTTAAGTTTTTACGTGTCATATATGAAATATCTATTTTACTGTTACTGTTCCTCAAACACGTTATTCTAATCGTTCATTACTTCTCTTGTAATTCATATATTTTCTTGTTTCCTTCCTCACTGGGCTATTTTTTTCCGTTGGACCCCTTGGAACTTCAGTAAGATGCAATATGCAATATGTTTTCTAGGGTACAGTACGTCGTCGTCGTAGAAGCTCTTGAAAATCTCAACGACACCCGGATAAAGGAACTGGCTTTGCAGGTAGTGGAGAAATATACAGAAGAAGAAGAAGAGAACAACTCAAAACACAGAATGTCCAAGCGAAGTACGACCGAGAGAGAACCAGAGATATGGGTCGCTGGAAAATATCCCATTGAGGTATCAACTATGATAAGGTTTTATTTCTTAAGGGGAGGGGCCAGGGTCGAATGCCAATTATACATTACAACATTGTAATTCATACAAAACATTCATCTCTCATCATAAAACGTATAGAAAGTCTTTAGCCATCAATATTGACGGGTCGCGTACACTAGATACAAAGAAAAGATAGTGTTGTTGGTGCTACACTATATTAATGTTATTTTAATAAGATGGAGGCTTAAGGACAAGACTGTTGTTCTCTATATACTCATAGACTATAAGAATAATCTAATCAGGCAGTTGAATTGCTGGAACTTGCTTGAGGGTACACTCAGGCACACTATTATAGCTTATTTCTCTTCCTATTGTTTTATTAGAATTATTATAGTTTATATAGAAAATATCTAAAATATCTAGTTTAATGTTGTTACTGTTCTTAAAATATTTTATTTCTCCTTTTTTCCTTTCCTCACTGAGCTATTTTCCCTGTAGGAGCCCCTGGGCTTTTGGCATCCTGCTTTTCCAACCAGGGTTGTAGCTTAACAAGTAATAATAATAATAATAATAATAATAATAATAATAATAATAACTCAAAGACAATAGCTTGTGGCTGACCAGGGAACTGACATGACAATGACATAGCTGAATGTTATGAAAAACACATCTAAATGTGTAAAATCTATCATGTATATATATATATATATATATATATATATATATATATGTATATATATACATATATATATATATATATATATATATATATATATATATATATATATATATATAATTCTATCTACTTAACATTTTTCCTCGTAATTCCTCTGGAGGGAAACAATTCACTCGTTACGTGCTACACGCGATGACACAAAACAGAAATATTTTATCCACACTTCTTCTGAATGACTTGAGTTTTTAGTGTTCTAAAGAGGCTCTCCTTTGAATCCTTTGCCCTTGCAGAATGCCACAATGAAGACTGTCGATGTTGGGACGGGAGAAGGCGAGAATAGACCTTTCCAACCGGAGAAGAACTATAATCTGGTGGTGGTAACCGAAAAGAAGTCGGGTGAGTTTGACACGATCCTTTATAAACATGTTACAAGTTGGTATATAGAATTAATTCGATATATATTCTGATAATGCGTGCCTATGTATATATATATATATATATATATATATATATATATATATATATATATATATATATATATATATATATATATATATATACATATTATGTACATACTTGTATACGCAGAAATATGTATATACAGTAAAAATCTAGAAATGTGTGTGTACAGCTCAGACGTTTCAGACCACATTTATTTATAAACATAAGAAATACAAACACACACACACACGCATACACAACACACACATACGTATATACACATATATTTATATGTACATTTATATACATACGTATGTATATTCACCTATGTTATTCGTTTAATACAAACTTTATATCAATATTTATGTATGTATATATATATATATATATATATATATATATATATATACATATATATATATATATAAATGTGTATGTTTGTATGTATGTATGTAAACGACTTTCCGTATATTCATTTGGAAGCGAATATCCAACATGAGGAAAAACTGTATTTAATTAACTAATTTCATTACAAAGTAGGACATCTCCTCTAACAGAAACGAGTTTGAAGAAGAACTATATTAAAAGGAATTCGTTTATCCTAAACAATAGGAGGAAACAGAGAATTCACCGTATCCGATCCAGTCTCTACCAAGGGAAGAGCTGTGGCATCAGGCAGGGCAGGAATATTGGTTGGAGTATTTATCTTCGTGGCTCTCATTGGATTACTTGCCTGGACCTACAAGTAAGCACCCTACTTTCAATCAAAATAACTTTGCAGGCTACAATACACACTCTTAAGGTAGCAGAGTAAGAGTTAACTCACAAGGGAATGTACGTGGTCTTCATGAATTGATTTGCCTGGACTTGCAAGAAAGGACCCTACTTTCAATCAAAATAACTTTGCAGGCTACAATACACACTCTTAAAGTAGTACTTAAGGTAGCAGAGTAAGAGTTAACTCACAAGGGTATATACGTGGTCCTCATTGAATTACTTGCCTGGACCTACAAGTAAGCACCCTATTTTCAATCAAATAACTTTGCAGGCTACAATACACACTCTTAAGGTAGCAGAGTAAGAGTTAACTCACAAGGGTATGTAGGTGGCCCTCACTGGAATATTTGCCTGGACCTATAAGTAAGCGCCCTTGTCTTAATTAGATAACTTTTAAAGCTTCAACACACACTCTTAAGATAGCAGAAAAAGAACTAATTCACAAGGGTATGCTGTAGACTCAGGGAAAAGAAAGTAAACATAATGTAGGCCAAAAATTCAGGACAAAACAAGCAAGCTATCTCTGTCCTTAGTAACCTTAGTTCAATAATCAGTTCTTGCTTTTCAATTTCTCATGATTCATTAATTTATCCATTATATTTAATATATATTTTACTTTATTTTATTGGCAAGAGAGATGTTTAGCTTTTAAGAGAAAATCTAGAAGTATATCCCTTCTCTTAAAAGCATGTTCTAGAGTCCTCCCAATCCGTAACTTCATAAAGATGAACAGTTTGACAGAATTTCTTTTAGAAGATTTGAGTAATATGTGTAATAAGGACAGGTGCTCTACTTTTCTCATTTTATTTACAGTGATGATAAAATCTGAGATTCAATGAAATGCCCTTTTCATTTGTTTGACTCAATTAATATTTTTGCAAAAAGTCAACTTTAGCAATAGATAAGTTTTTGGTTTCAAACTTCTCCGTCTTTTACTTCTCATCAATTTGGTTTCTTTCTCCTAAACTCTCCCACTTCTGTCCCTTTTTTTCTACCCCTCGGTATGAACCAAATCTTTAAGGCCAGTCCGGTCAAGATATGCAACTGTGCTCTGGTTCGATTTCTTTTTAATACTGTTGATAGCACACATATGTATCTATTGTGTAAGGAAGATTTTGAGCATGGTATGCTTTGGGCACAAAGGGAAAACCTCTTTTAACAAGCTATGTCCTTCCAACAGGAAACGCCAGACAAAGGTCGTCGCGAGGACAGCCAATCAAGATAGAGGTATTTCACGATACCTTTCTGATTATAGTCAATACTGTTCTATATTTTCATTGAAGATTATATTTCATCCTCATAACCGATAGGTTTTCAAACTCTCATCTCAGTGAGTAAGGAAATTTGACTCATTCACATTTTCCTCTGTCATTTTATTTTGCTAAAAGCTTAAACTCTTCATATGCACCATTTCATTTGGATACTGAATCCCCACTTTCATACTTCATTTCAGACTGCGTTTCACCTCCTAAAGAAGGTACTCTTCGGAGGAAACCTCCTTTACTCCGAAAGTCAACTCTCAATCCTGGTATTGAATTACAAGAGTTTTCTGGCATGGGAGACGAGGAAATTTATTACACCTTGAACAGAAGAATTCCTTCTGAAAACATTGAGCCCTACCTTCTAAAAGCTATTCACTCCAAAGAAACAGACATGGAGTTCAACGTAAGTAGGAAATTTAGACAAATAAAGAAATGTTGGGGTTATCAAAAGGTTGTTCTAGACAAGTAAAGTAATGTTGGGATTATCAAAAGGTTGTTCTAGACAAAAAAAGAAATGTTGGGATTATCAAAATGTTGTTCTAGATAAATAAAGAAATGTTGGGGCTATCCAAAGGTTATTATAGAAAAATACGGATAGGTTTGGGTTATCAAAAGGTTGTTCTAGACAATAAAGAAATATTGGGGTTATCAAAAAGTTGTTCTACACAAATGAAGAAATGTTGGGGTTATCAAAGGTTGTTCTAGACAAATAAAGAAAAGTTGAGGTTATCCAAAGGTTATTATAGAAAAATAAAGATAGGTTTGGGCTATCAAAAGGTTGTTCTAGACAAGTAAAGTAATGTTGGGATTATCAAAAGGTTGTTCTAGACAATCAGACAGGTTGGGTAATCAAAAGTCTCAGGAAGAGCAGGGGCTCAGCAAGATCAGATCAGCAAGAGCAGGAGCTCAGCAAGAGCAGGGGTTCAACAAGAGCAGGACCTCAGCAAGAGCAGGGGCTCAGCAAAAGCACATCAGCAAGAGCAGGAGCTCAACAAGAGCAAGGGCTCAGCAAGAGCAGGGGATCAGCATGAGCAGGGGCTCAGTAAGAGAAGGGGATCAGCAAGAGCAGGGCTCAGCAAAAGCAGGGGATCAGCATGGGCAGAAGCTCAGCAAGAACAGGGGATCAGCATAAGCAGGGGCTCAGCAAGAGTAGGGCTCAGCAAAAGCAAGGGATCAGCATGAGCAGAAGCTCAGCAAGAGCAGGGGTTCAACAAGAGCAGGACCTCAGCAAGAGCAGGGGCTCAGCAAAAGCACATCAGCAAGAGCAGGAGCTCAACAAGAGCAAGGGCTCAGCAAGAGCAGGGGATCAGCAAGAGCAGGGGATCAGCATGAGCAGGGGCTCAGTAAGAGAAGGGGATCAGCAAGAGCAGGGCTCAGCAAAAGCAGGGGATCAGCATGGGCAGAAACTCAGCAAGAACAGGGGATCAGCATAAGCAGGAGCTCAGCAAGAGTAGGGCTCAGCAAAAGCAGGGGATCAGCATGAGCAGAAGCTCAGGAAGAGCAGGGGATCAGCAAGAGCAGGGGCTCAGCAAGATCAGGGGATCAGCAAGAGCAGGGGATTATCAAGAGCAGATCAGCAAGAGCAGGGCCTCAGCAAGAGCACATCAGTAAGAGCAGGAGCTCAGCAAGAGCAGGGGATCAGCGAGAGCAGGGCTCAGCAAGAGCCGGTTCCCAGTAAGGGCAGGAGCCCACCAAAACTAAGGGTTTTTTTTTTTTCCTTTTAGTGTAAAATGTTAAAACTATGTATTATTTACTTAATTTGCAATATAATTGCGATAAATTGTACTGGAGGAGAGGATCGTTTTAGGCATGTCGAGGGCCCCAAGGAAGCTCGAAGCTTAGGGGCCTTGTCATGAGTTCTTACGGCACTGTCTCTTACTGTCAATACATCCTATATTAACCTGCTCTTGTCAGTTCTCTTTCTCTGCATTAACTTTACTATAGTAACTTGTCGGTCTAGGTTCAACACTCAAAAATTTTGCAGGTAATCATAACTTGTTTTTTCTAATGAATAGCTAAGATGATACATATTTTTATATGAGACAATACACATAAGTAAGTATTAATGTAAGATGAAGTATTTCTGAGTCTTTTTTGCTGAATGAATAAATACTGTATGAATAAATGTAAACTGTTTGCTCTCAATCATTTTAAAGCAAAAAATCAATTGTGAATAATTATATGGACAATTACAAATGAATAGGTTGGAAATTACTCACCATATCTATGTAAAATTCTGAAAAGATTTATTAACCATTTTTATGATAGAATTCTGTGGTTGCTGTGTCAATTTAACATGCAATGCTACAGTAAGTTGGTTCTTCCTCTCGACTACATTAATCACACCTACAGCCTTATCCTTCATACAAAACACATCTGCAATATAAAGAAAGATTAATAACTTTGTTTCTCTTTGGATGTCTTCCTCCTCAGAGCGTTCCCAAGGTCCTAGAGAAGAGCTGCTCTTACAGTGATCACCCCGAAAACCGCATGAAGAATCGGTACAAGAACAACCTGCCTTGTAAGTAAAGAAGCACTCAATCAGTCTCAGCCTGTTCCTTCTAGCTAGCTTCGATGTCAGGATGCCAGAAAACTCCAAATCAATCAGTCAATCTTTCTAACTATATTTGAAGACACACATTACATCATAGCTCATGATATAATGTGTATCATAACTCATACTGATTGAAAGATTAGGAAATGATGAAATAAGGAGAATGGCAGGCGTAGTGAAAATTACACAGGTGATAAGAGTGTCACGACTGAGATAGTCTGGGCATGCGTTCAAGATGGATGGCGGGGAGGGAGTGAGGCGGGCTTGGGAAGAACTGGTTATAGTGAGAAGATCGAGAGGGAGGCAGAGAATTAGATGGCGAGATAAGATGAAAGATGATATGGAGAGAAGAGGTTTGATGAAAGAGGATGACTTTGATACTAGGCATTGGAGAGGGCACATCAGTCAACCGACCCCTTAACGTAAGGATAACGGTAGGACAGATAAAGAAGATTATATCATAGCTCATCTTATGTTCCTTTGCAAGAGTGTGGATATGGAACATTTTATTCAAGTCCTCATGATGAATCTGATCCTCTCCTTAGGAAAACTGACTGGAGGACACCGTGTCTGATATGTCTTTTATATTTGTGCTTTCCGTAAAAAACATGATTCTCTCATTCGTTCACGGTTTTCATTCTAGTATCTATTGACAATGCAGTGACAGGGAACTTACCATTTTTTTCTAGAGCTCCATACTCATGTGATAAAAATACCCTTGCAATCAAATGACACTGTTAAAAAAACCGTAATTTTAATCGGAATTTCTCCGTAAACATATATTGTTTTCAGCCGTATTTCAATACAATACAGGCGACCATTATTTTACCATACTTTGTTATTATCTATTACGGGTTAGTAACCGTAATATCTCTCCTTTACGTCAATATATCCGTTTTTTTAAAACAGGAAAAATCCTGGAATAAATGTTGCCAGGCATTTACCGTTTTTTAAATGCAAATTTTTAACAGCATACACTAAATTGCAAAAATTCCACTCTTAGGAAAGAAATTTGCACATAAACTTTCGTTGTTCATTGGCAACTGTTTCAACATCTTTGCTTCTTTTCTTTTCACGACAGATAATTACACGAGAGTGAAGCTGCCCCGTTTGCCCCAGATGCCCTTCTCAGACTACATCAACGCAAACTACATTGAGGTATGTACTGTTTGGTTTGGTTTTCCGCTCATGAATGGCAGGGGCAAGAGACAGTGACATTGCCCTATCGAGCAAGACAATGCCCTAGAGACTGACCGTATACACATATGATCAGGAAGTAATTACATTGTTAAAAAGAGCCGTAATTTTAATCGGAAATTCTCCGTAAAAAATATACCGTTCTCAGTAAAATACAGGCAACTGTAATTTTTCCATACTACCTTATTATATTTTACATGTTAGTAACCGTAATTTCACTCCTTTACCACAATATATCCCTTTTTGAAACGGTAAATGCCTGGCAGTATTTATTCCAGGATTTTTACCGTTTTTTACGGCATTTTTTTTTAACAGTGTAGGTATAGTAACATTTGGAAGTGAATTACCTTTATTTTTCCTGCATAACCTTCATTCCATCTAACTTGGTTTTTCTCGCAACAGGGCCACCTTAACCCAAAGGCATATATAGCCACGCAGGGCCCAAAGGACTTTAACCAAGACACCACTGGCGATTTCTGGCGGATGGTTTGGCATACTAAATCTCAGATGATCATAATGATTGCAAATGTCGTTGAAAATGGAAAGGTGAGGATGTTCGCACTTGAAGCAATACAGATTTGAGTGCCATGCATAGGTGCTTGTGTTTGCTTGTAAGAATTATAGGAAAAAGATTTCATCTTATAGTTTATTTCAATGTTGTTACTGTTCACGAAATAAGTTGTTTTAGTTATTCATACCTTTTCTTGTAGTGTTTATTTCCTTATTTCCTTTCTTCACTGGGATATTTTTCCCTGTTGCAGCCCTTGGGCTTAAAGCATCCAGCTTTTCCAGGTAATAATAATAATAATAATAATAATAATAATAATAATAATAATAATAATAATAATAATAATAATGATAATAATAACAACAGCAATAATAATACTAATAATAATAATAATAATAATAATAATAATAATAATAATAATAATAATAATTACAACAACAACAACAACAACAACAACAACAATAATAATAATAATAATAATAATAATAATAATAATAATAATAATAATAATGATAAATTCACAATTTTATTGAAGTTTCACTGCGGTGATGACAAGATATTAAATTTCCATATTATTCGTTTTTTTTTTTCTTTTTTACACATTCTCGAAACAATAACACCATTGTAAGTATTTGCAGGTAAAAGTCGCTGAGTATTGGCCCTCGGAAGGAACTATCACAAAAGGAGGGATTGACATAACACATGAATCTACTGAAACGGAGGTGAAAGGAATTTCTATTTTCATTATCATAATATGTGCACACACACATATATATAAATATATTATATATGTATATATATATATGTATATGTATATATATATATGTATGTATATACAGTATATATATATATATATATATATATATATATACATATATATATATATATATATATATATGTGTGTGTGTGTGTGTGTGTGTGTGTGTGTGTATTGTACAGTATATACAAGCATATGTATATGTGTGTATATCTTTATGTGAGGATGCATATATATATATATATATATATATATATATATATATATATACACATGTATATACATATATATGTGTGTGTTTCTATTTACTCTTTATATATATATATATATATATATATATATATATATATATATATATATATGTGTGTGTGTGTGTGTTTATGCATATACTAGTATAAGTACATAACCATACTTACATATGTATAAATGTACATATACATCTGGAGATTCACTCATATATATGTATATATAAATTTATTACTATTAATTATATACATGCATAAAGTATTGTTTATAATTGAAATATTTTGATTTTAATTAGAAACTACTGTTTTTTTAAATGCAATCTATTACTTTTTCTTTTAATTGGAAAATATAACTTCTCTATTCCTCAACAGATAGACTTCATCTTTCGTACCTTCATTTTAACCAATAATGAAGAAATCAGAAAGGTTTGTAAACAGAAGCTATTTATAATAAAGAACTGTTTTTTATGTTTTTCTCTTGCTGGAAAAATCCTCTACTTTGAGGGATATATCTAGAGAAATATTTCTCCTGCTCTTGTACATTAATGTTTACTTTGTCTACCATGACTTCCTATAATCATTTTTGTGTAAGACATCTCATTTTAGCCAGTGCTTGAAATCGTAAGAGGTTAATTTCCTTCTTTGCTTGGGATAATCATTTTAATGTGGATTATCTCATCTTAACCAGAGCTTCAAATTGTCTCAATTTAAATACGTCTCTTATTTATTACGGTGTTTACAAATTTTCTTCATATATATATATATATATATATATATATATATATATATATATATATATATACATACATATATATATATATATATATATATATATATATATATATATATATATATTCAAAATCCCTCATAGCTTCTTAGATCTCTCTTCAATTTAAATTTGTCTTAACCCCCGGTTTCCTCTCTTCATGTGTAACAAGAACTGAACAATATCTAATCTTTCTATCAATTTAACTAATGAGTTTCAGCAACAAACGACTAATATCTAATCTCTCTATTGAATTACCCCGATTAGATCCAGCAATACCAGTTCACCGCATGGCCAGATCACGGTGTTCCTGAGTCTCCGTATGGCGTGGCGCAAATGATCCACTCCATCCGCCGAGAACCTCTCACCGGACCAATTGTCGTCCACTGCAGGTAAGGTGGTCGGTCACACACTGGTTCTTGTTTTGCTCTTGTTTTACTGTATTTCATTATTTTTTCTCCTAACTTTAGGCTCCATTTAAAGCAGTTAACCTGGTGAATGATTTGAGAGTGAGATCTAGGCTTAGAAGTTAATGGGATGCATTAGTTCCAGTCTTTGTTGCTAAAGTTGTTCGCGGATAGCTTTGAGATTATCCGCGAATGGGAGAAAATAGAGGGAGGTCTGCTTATTATTATTATCATTATTATTATTATTATTATTATTATTATTATTATTATATATATATATATATATATATATATATATATATATATATATGTATGTATATATACTCTCTCTCTCTCTCTCTCTCTCTCTCTCTCTCTCTCTCTCTATACATATATATATATATATATATATATATATATATATATATATATATACTGTCTCTCCTCCTAGCGCTGGTATTGGAAGAACAGGAACCATTCTGCTAGTCCTGGGAGTTATGGACCAGATCAACAATTCAGGGTACATGGATGTTCACGAGGTTCTTGTCAAGCTACGAAATGGCAGATCCAATCTCGTCGAGAATACAGTAAGTAGAAAATACCTTGCCATTTTCTAGAGTAATTTAAGACATTTTATATAAATGTGTTTTGTTTTCATGCTATAAACCATGTTTCCTGTTGGTCTACTCAATGATTCTCTTCCATTTCGACAAGCATTTGCTAATTACATTTATTTCATATATAATAATGATTAATAGCGACACATCGTGCTTACATTGTGTCCTTCTTGCACAAACGTTTACCACACTGTCAATTTCATGCAAGAATAGAAGCAGAATTTGGTATGTATTACAATATGTCAATTCATACAATTCCTTCTTCAACAACTGCACAACATATCCCCATTCATACATTTCCTTCTTCAACCACTGCAGAACATATCATGCCCATTCATACAGCTCCTTCTGCAACCACTGCAGAACATATCATGCCCATTCATACAGCTCCTTCTTCAACCACTGCAGAACATATCATCACCATTCATACAGTTCCTTCTTCAACCACTGCAGAACATATTATCCCCATTCATACAGTTCCTTCTTCAACCACTGCAGAACATCAGACTGAAGCAGTACTGGAGTTAATTTTATGTTTTTTCCATTCTCCTTTTTTATATCTCAGACACAGAACAAACGTTTTTTATATATCATACCCATTCATAAATTTCCTCAACCACTACAGAACATCAGCCTGTAGCATTACCTGAGCTATTTCTCGTTTTTCTTCTATATCTCAGGCACAGTACAAGTTTGCACACTCAGTCTTGCAAGAGATCCTCTGTGAGAAGCAGACTCGCTTCACATGCCAGGAGTTTCCAGAAGCCCTGCTGGAGCTGCGAGTGCCTCAGGACAATACCAACATGTCCAGAATCCAGCAACAGTTTCAAGTGAGTTTATAATCAAACAGAATTCACAATAAAGGGAAATATCGCTTGTTACATTTCAACTATCTGAAAAGAGATGGATTTGAAGGCATGGTCGCCTATATGTACAGCCTAATGTTGATGGTCAGTAAGGTAGCATCACAAAATGTGATTTTCTGTTAGGTATATTCTTATAATTAAAAGATAATGGCGATATTTCTTTTCATGAAGTACTTAATGGGCAATAATACTACGGTATATCTTGATGATTTGTCAACACGGAATATAGTGCTTGAATCTTTTATTTTTTATTTTCATTTTTCAGGAATTAAAGCAACTGCCAAAGGATCTCTCATACAAATTTGCTAAACGTCCAGAAGTGTCTCATCTGAACCGTGACCCAAATATTTTGCCTCGTGAGTTGAATTCAAAAAGAAATTATTATTATTATTATTATTATTATTATTATTATTATTATTATTATTATTATTATTATTATTTTATTAGTATTTTTATTTTCATGATTAATACTACTGCTACTATTATTATTATTATTATTATTATTATTATTATTATTATTATTATTATTATTTTTATTATTTTATTAATATTTCTATTTTCATGATTACTACTACTACTACTACTACTACTACTACTACTATTATTATTATTATTATTATTATTAAGCTACGACCCTAGTTGGAAAAGTAGGATGCTATAAGCACAAAGGTTCCAACAGTGAAAAGTAGCCCAGTGAGGAAAGGAAATAAAGAAATATATAACCTACAAAAGAAGTAATGAATAAATGATATAAGATATTTCAAGAACAGCAATAACATTAAAATAGATCTTTACGAAAGAAATATTTGGCAGGAAAAAATACTATTTATAATACAAGAAAATAAAGTAATGCGTTGATGTTAGAATTATATTTCTAAAGGGATTAGAGTTACTGAGTTTTTGCTTTCCAGATCTGTCATAATGTTAAGGGATAAGGAGCGTGAACCATTCGTTCTTTTCTGCTTTGGATATAGGTAAACAAACCATTCATATATCTAAGACATAGGTTATAACTTAAGGGTACATTCAACGAAACACTAAACGTTTGAAATCAATAATTAGGTCATAAGAGATATTTACCAAAAAAAAAAAATTTCCTTCTTAAAGAATGTCTTATTCCAAATCATAATCATCCTTGACATTTGTAAATCCATACAACTTAACCACCTTGAGTTAGAGTTCTCTTGCTCGAGGGTACACATAGACACACTATTCTGTTTCCTTATTTCCTTTCCTCACTGGGATATTTTCCTTATTGGAGTCTCTGGTTTTATAGAATTATACTTTTCCAACTAGGGTTTTAGCTTAGCATAATAATAATAATAATAATAATAATAATAATAATAATAATAATAATAATAATAACTTCCTAGCCACAAAGCAACCAAAAAGATGTTTACGATAGTCAAAATGGTGAAAGAAATTAGCAAAATCAGAGTCAATTGAGAGTCTGTAAAAATAAACCTTTCATTCTCTCCGATTAAATTTTCTAAACGTTTATACGATTCTTATTTCCAGCTGATTCCAGCATGATATATCTGCAATACACAAGTAATCGTGCGGAATCACAATACATAAATGCTGTTTCGATGCAAAGCATGAATGGCCAGGTAAGACATCTCTCTCTCTCTCTCTCTCTCTCTCTCTCTCTCTCTCTCTCTCTCTCTCTCTATTTGTTTATTTTTTATGCAAAGAGGAATCTTAAACCAAAGCTACTAGATTACTGTCAAATCTAATAGACTTTCCTTAATAAATGTGATCCTACAATGTATATATATATATATATATATATATATATATATATATATATATATACATATGTTTATATGCACCTGTAAATATATGTATTAGTTGTATATACATATATATATATACATATATATATATATATATATATATATATATATATATATATATATATATATATATATACATATGTTTATATGCACCTGTAAATATATGTATTAGTTTTATATACATATATATATATATGAAATATATATATATATATATATATATATATACATATATATATATATATATATATATATATATATATATATATATATTTCTACTACCAGAATGTACCTCTGTGATAAGAATTCACATGGAGTGTCCATGGATATTAAGAATTTGTGTAATCAGTTAAACTTATTTGTTGATGAGGAAGACCTAATAAGGTCTCAGGGTCGCATGAAAAACGCCTCCATGTCTTATGATACTCATTGCCCAATGTTATTGCCTTCCAGAAGTTATTCAACAGTATTGATAGTTGAACATTTGCATAGACATAATCACCATTGTGGTGTCAATTCTGTACTGGTATTGTTGAGAGAAACCTTTTGGGTACCTAAAGTACGTCAAGTAATCAAATCGATTCTGTCAAAGTGTGTTTTGTGTCAGAAGTTAACTAAGAAACGGTTGTGTTTGCCTCCTCCCCCACCATTACCCATAGAACGAGTGAGATATGATAGACCGTTCCAATCAATAGGAGATGATTATACTGGTGCTATTAATATTTTTGATCATGAGACTGGTTTGGCGGAGAAGGTCTTTGTGTGTCTATTTACCTGTACTACGAGCAGGGCAGTTCATTTTGAATTGACTCATTCCATGACTGCTTCAGATTTCCTACTGGCTTTTCGACGCTTTGTAGCATATCATTCCCTGCCGAGTCTGATTATATCTGACAATGGTCGGAATTTTGTTGGATTTAATAATTTCCTGAAAGAAATTATGGAGGAACCAGAGGTAAGGTCATACCTTGAAGGAAATGGTGTTAATTGGAAGTTCATTACACCGCGAGCCGCCTGGCCTGGAGGCTTTGATGAACGTCTTGTTGGTGTTCTAAAAGGATGTTTGTCCAAGGCTTTGTATCACAAACGTGTATCCTTTGAAGAGCTGAGAACTCTACTTGTTGAGTTTCAAGCTGTGATAAATTCTCGACCACTGACTTATCTCTCCTCTGATAGAGATTGTGAGGCTTTGACTCCCTCCATGTTACTCTATGGGAGAAATGTTTGTATTTCACCTCTTAACAATTTAGCAAATGATGACCCAGATTTCACGAGTTCAAGTGATCTTAGAGCACAATATTTGAGACTATCATCAATGCTAAGGAAATTTGAGAACTCTTGGAAAAGAGACTATTTAGTGTCCTTGAGAGAGAGACATAATAACTCTCGTAATAATCTCTCTGCAAATGTGAAAGTTGGGGACATAGTGATGGTAGACTTAGAAGATCATCTGGGTAAAGGCTATAGATCCCTCCTCTCCTTGGGTAAGGTAACCCAGCTGTTTCCGTCGTCTGATGGTGTGATTAGGTCTGTAGAAGTGAAAGTGAATAATAAACTATACATGAGATCAATCACGAAGATCTTACTTCTGGAGGTACCTGAGAGGGAATTTGATAGTGTTGAAACTCAGGAGCCAGATAGTGTGCCTCTGAATGATGTGAGACCTCGGCGTGCAGCAGCAATCCGCTGTGATCAAGAGAGAAAGGATTTAATTTCTATGGATGTACTCTAAGTTTATGTTTTGATTTAGAATTTTGGGTACAGTTGCATTATTTCTAATTATGATTCTTTTTGGGGGAGAATGTCAAAAATTGACATTTATTCCCCTTGAATAAAAATTAATCTTAGTTTTACGAGTATTCGTTTTCTAATGTATTTCTCAGTTTCTATGAATATATGTTTAAAATGTGATTATTTTCCTCCACAGAAGTATTTTTATCATATTAACTATATCAATGAGTTTGTATGAATTAGTATAATAATATTTAAAGTAATAAGCTAACTTTCTTGCAAATTTTATCCATCTAGATCAGATAAAATGACGTAACATCCCATTGTTGTCAAACTTCTTCCTGTGGAGATTATATATATTGTTTGATTATTGTAAGGGCACATGCCAGTAATTCAAACTTACCTTCTGGACGAAACCCTTTTTTTTGTGTATGTTGGGTTACGATTAGAGCACTTGATGTTTATCTTTAAATTGATGTTATGTTATGTAACCCTGTAATTTTGTAGATCTGACAACTGTGCTATGCAATATACTCCTCCTGAGTTTTCTTCCAGGGTTGAAAGGTGAATCTAGGCCTCTTTGAGCAGTTAACTCCAAAAGGCAAGTAATAAGAAGATATTCTCCTGAATCCGACCATCATCACCTCGTGAACCATCGCATCATCATTGCAGCAATGTTCTTATAAGAATACTCTGTAACCCCGTTTGATATTTGTTTAATTTTTATCAAGTAACGTAAATTTTTGTTCATTTGTGGTAATGTTAATGTTCGCTCTTTAATGATTTTTGTTTGTGTACTTTAAATATTAAATATATGTCAAACATTTTAATTGAGTCTTTGTGAACCCGTGTGGCATCACCCCCAAAAGAATTGGTGCAGGAAATATAGTTTGAATCAAAGGTAAACGACAAATGTCTTTTACGTAAGTTTGTTTCTCAGTTCTGTGACTTGGCCTCGTGCGAAGTTGGTGCACGAGGGTTTACAGGTAAAAAAGTTAATTTATGTGATTGTAAATTCCCTAGTATTTCACCACATCATTCATTCGACATATGTTACACTTCCTTGATCGCTGGGTTTGCGTTTATAGGATAGGGGCACCATGAGGATAGGTTGGGTTAAGGATAGAAGGATTTTGGGAAGGTTTGTGTGTGCAGTGAGCAGGGGAAAAATGAAAGGAGATGGGGAAAAACAAGAGTTGTTTCCTTATGAGGAACACGGCCAAGGAATAACCATTCTCCAATCATTTATTCCTACTTTGCATTTGTGAATTGTTAAGTGTACTTGTTTTGGAGGGGAAAGGACCTGTAGGATTACTATCCCTAGAGGATAGGGGATAGGTTACGTAATGCAATAAGTTTGTAGAGATTCTGTATGAGGAGATCCCAGACTATGTATAGTTTCGGGTTTGCGGATGTGATAGTGAGAGAGAAATTGGTTATATCCTAATTTCAACATTAATATTTATTGATTAAAAACTGTTGTGTGCAAAGAAGGAGAGGAAAGAAAGGGGATTGGGATAAGTGGATAGGCTTAGTGTAGCGTAAGTGTATGAGTAAGTGAAAACTCAGATGTAGACCCCTTAGATTTTAGCCTGGGCCTAGGTTTGTGTTTATGTATAACTGTTTTCAATAGGCCTACGAGGGACTTGATTTAATTATTAATGGCAAATTAAGTGTTTATTTTGGATGAATAGGGTTTTTAGCTAAATTTTAAGTGTTGTTACATTATTAAAGTTTATCTGGGAGGAGGATAAGAGCAGAGAAATCCCGAGAGTGTATGTATATTTTCTAATATATGTTTAGTGACTTGTTCAGCTGTGTAAGGAGGGGGGAGTGTGATGGATTGACGGAGGGGTAAGGTTTCTCTGCAAAAAAGAAGGTAATGAGACAAAGGTTCAGCTCCTGTGGGTAGATTACAATAATTGTAAGGACGGTCTTCGATGTCGATGATTTCCCAGCAGCAGCGGTGTTACCAAGTCTTAATCTGTGGATGATGACAGAGATTTTTCTGTTTGCAGATTTAGTCAGATTATGGGGGGATAAAATAGTGACTTCGGTGTACCACGCAGCAGAACGAGAACCTTCTTGTAGTACTTGTTGAATGAGACATTTTTTTTTTCTGGAAGTGACAATAGTCTGATGTTTTATTTTTAATTTGTTTAAGAGTAGGTTGGAAAGTTGTGCTTATTGTGGTACACCTTAAAGCACTGCTAGCCAGGCAAAGGTTGATGGTGTATTCGTGAAGTTGGCGAAGTGTTGGACTGTTGGTGGTCTGTTGGTGATAATGGAGGGATAGAGGGAGGATCATATTAGGTCTTGTATCTAAAACTAATTGTTTTTATGTTCATTTTCATAAAATAAGAGATATGAATATCGTATTGGCGAAGATGAAGGACAGAGTAATGGTGGCGTTTGGTGAGAGTGTTGGTGACATAGGTTGGTGGTGTATTCGTAGAAGCGGTGTGTTGGTGGACTTGGTGGTGAAGTTGGTTGATAGACAACCAACTTCACCACCAATATATTATTCATGTATGTACACTTAGATTCAGAAGGCCGCCGACACTCAGGGAGAATCGCTCGTCAGAGGTCTCTAGTGTTACCATGACAAAACAAATAAAGAGTTGCATTTCTGACTACTTCTTAGGAAATAGGCGGAGACTTGTCCAAGCTCAGCGAACGCTGGAAAATATTACAAATCTTGTTGCCATATTTCATTCTGTGACATCATCTGACATCTTGACTATCCGATACAAATACACAAAACACACACACACACACACACACACACACACACCCACACACACACACACACATATATATATATATATATATATATATATATATATATATATATATATATATAATCTGTAAAAGCATGTAGAAATAAATGGAATGACATAACTTAACAATTCCTTCCGTTAACAGCTACATTAGAATGTTCGGAGATCGGACATTAATCTTGTTCCAGTTTCATTTATGGCTCGATGCTGTATAGTATTCATAAAAACGCCATAAATGAGTTATACGAGCCTTGAAGACATTCACAGAGAGAGAGAGAGAGAGATATTACGGTAGTGAATGTAGTAATTGGTCACGTTTGATATTGCAATGTTTCCAATAAAAATTGTTGTATTATGCTTCCAAAACCTTAGTTTTAGTTACTATAGATCATTATGTTCTGTAGTCCTCCACATACCACAAGTTTTCCCGTTAATCTGGTCATTACGAAAGTGCTCTGTAGAATAATTTGCCTGTTTGCTTTAAAATCAACCAAGATATTTTCGTTAACTGGAACAATTATAAAGGAATGTGATTGAAATTGTATAAAAAAGGTGAGTGAAATAGTGCTGAAAAGGCCTTATTTTCTTAATCCAACTAAGGAATATCTCGTCTTGGCTTCACGCAAATTTCGAAAGGTTCCAGGTTGGAATGGTTAATTGAAGGTTTTTCTTGCTGCCGCTCAGGAGAGATTTCTTTTCTGGAGGGATAGTGAGAAACTATGAACTAAAATTGACGGCATAAGACGGATACCGGCGAAGAAGGTCATTTATCTTAAAAATACCGGGGATGTTTAATAAATGAATGAATGAAAGGAACACAAATAAGAATTTGATCATGGAGACTTACGCCTATTTGAATCACGATTATTAGAAGTCAGCGTGATCAAGCTACGTAATTTTCTGAAGATAAAGCTACCAGTAATTACATAATCACTGATAACCTACAGCCAGGGTATTAGTGTAGGAAATCATTTTGTGCTCATGCCCCCCGCGCTTATATTTTTTTTTAGGAAAATTAGCGAGTATAATATGGGGAAATTAGTATTTCTTACTTTTATTACAAAATCTCGGAAAATTATGTCGTTCAGAGGTCAAGACTTTTTTTTTATATGATTTATCAATAAAGTAAATTTCTCAAAGGTTTTGCTAGAATGTAATAGTGGTCTGTTTTACCGCAATACAATTCCTTTTCGATTCAATAAACTAAATTCTGATTATATTCAAAGTGTTATGCAGTCATCAGTATTTACTGGTTCCATCACAGATTATTCATTATGAAAAGTTGATAGTTAACTTTCGTTACTAATCAACCTTAGAACAATAACGGCTATTTATTCTGTTGCTACTAGCTACTACAAATGAACTAATAATGAATTAGGTTAGCAATATTTTCTAGAACATTAACGGTTACCAAATTAGATTGAGGCAATGATACAATATTTTACAAGTTGTATCAAGAATTATTTATTCTCTTTCCATAACCTCTAAAATACAAATGTCTTCCTTGTTTCCTTAAATTCTTCAGTGTCGGACAGCCCTTACCTACCCCCCGCCACCTACGCATCCATTGAAAGTGTCTACTGGGCTCCTCAAAAGAACAGTAAAAATAATTATATATATATATATATATATATATATATATATATATATGTGTGTGTGTGTGTGTGTGTGTATGTGTGTTTTGTGTATCTGTAGTGAATGCTCGAGAGACAAATAATACCGGAGTATGGAATATGGCAACTGGATTTGTAATATTTTAAAGAGTTCGCTGAGGTTGGACAAGGCTCCGCCCATTTCCTTGAATGTAGTAAGAAGTCCCACTCTGTCTTTGGTTTGTCATGGTAACACTAGAGACCTCTGACGAACGATTCCCCTTGAGTGTAGGCGGACTTTTGAATCTAAGTGTACGTACATGCGTGCATAAACTTAGACGGTAGGAAACCCTGGAGGAATAACTTTTATTCCCAGAGAAGGAACACCTCCTTCAGCTATACCTCAACTACGCAAAGTCACCATAGGCCTAGGCTGACTTTTTGGAAAAATGCCTATTTCCTTTACCGAATGCTAGTTCTTATATCATTTAGCAGCCATCCCATATAAGGCTAGTGCCATTATTGCATCTCAGGCGGTTAACTGTAGGCATTTTAAAGGGTTCTTTGCAGTATCTCTCCCTTAGTCCCTAGACACCAAAGCTACACCTACTTTATAGCTTTCCATTTTACCTCTAATTCCATCTTGTTGTTTTTCAAGTTCTTTCATCTTCATACTGCAACTCAGAGAGGTCTGGCCTCCCCAGACCGAGCGCCAAACCATAGTAACCATTCTCTCTCTCTCTCTCTCTCTCTCTCTCTCTCTCTCTCTCTCTCTCCGTCGGTTTTCTGTCAGTGATTTGATTAAAATCTCTACCATCACCAATCCATAATGGCCCACGTGGCGATGAAAATGGCCAAACCCCAGACACGGCTAAGGACATGTCTGAAGCTTTTGTCCAGACGTGGATTAAAACGGCTACGTTTGTTTATACATACACCCACACCCACACACACACACACACACACACACACACACACACATATATATATATATATATATATATATATATATATATATATATATCTATATCATTATCAGCCGTTACTAGTCTACTGCAGAACAAAGGCCTCAGACATGTCCTTCCACTTACATGTGTTTGTGGTCTTTCTATGCCAGTCTATACCAGTTAACTTTCTTAGTTCGTCAATCCATCGTCTTCTCTTCCTTCCCCTACTTCTTTTGCAATCTTTAAGGACCCATTCTGTTATTCCTAATGTTCATCTATCATTACTATATATATATATATATATATATATATATATATATATATATATATATATACATATATGTATATATATATATATATATATATATATATACATACATATATATATATATATATACTTTGATGTTGAAATATATATATCGTTGGAATCCAAAGTGTGCCTTGAATATGAAGAAGGAAATGCTTATCATTTAATACCAAAACACTGTCACTGGGCTGAAACTTGTAGGATGTAATAACGCTATGATATATTGTTTCGTTTTGTTTTCATTGTGATTCTCTACTTATTATGATAATACTACTAAAATTAATAATAGTAATCATGATAATAACTCATTTATTTATTTATTTATTCATTTATTTATTGATTTGATTTCACGATATCACACATCATTACAACCTGATTTGCTTGATGCCCCTTTCTCCATGTATGAGTTGTTCTTTCCTCAGCCATATCTTGTGTATCTTCGGTTATAAGTTCCCATTTGCCAAGTATAGAGGCTGGTCAAAGAAATTGAAGCATACTTAGCTTGTCTCAAACGGAGGGACCTCAACGTGCACTGAGGGTAACTTCCTTTATGTCTTTGGTACTTCTTGAGTATGTTTCATGCCTTCACGAACAGAGTTTGAACAACTGCATGAGAGAAATTTTTGTTGTAGGGATTCGTTAGAGATTTTTGAAATTGACTTCTGATTGACTTAAATCAGATACAGTATGTTTGAAGAAAATATTGGAGAGTAGCAATGTTAATTTTATCATATATTTCACAGACGAAATCACCCAATTGTGCCAGCGAACAAATTTTTTTTTATGAGATATGCTCATACCAAAGTAAGAGAGATTATATGTCAAATAGCCTTTTTTATTTTTTATTTTTTAGTTTGAACCTGGACTTTTAGACCTTCTTTTATTTGAGGGCACACTTAGGCACACTTTTCTATACTTTTCCTTATTTCCTTTCCTCGCTGTGTTATTTTCCTTGTTAGAGCCCTTGGGCTTTTAGCATCCTGTAGTCGAACAGGTATTCCGTTTAATATTTATCTCCGATAAATTCCAAAAACTCCTAATCTGGATAAGATACTGAACGTTATAGTTGCCTTTTCTACATTTGTTATACTAGTACCTTAGGGTCTTCCCAGTTCACATTTTTAAGTCCCTACAGAAGGATGTGAACAGGCTGTGAGCGTGAATGTTCTGGCTGTTATCATGAAGGGACTCGAGATTTTACTTACTCATCAAACTTGTATTCTCTTGCTTATCTGTATAAGCTGTGAAGGGTGAAAGCTGAATAAGCATTTATAAAGTACTCTAATTAAAGCCATTTTAGTGCCACCGTCTCAATAGGGAGGAACAATGCCATCAATGCACCTAAAGCAGGAGCACTGTAGGCATTACTTAAATGTGTTTGCATTGCCATTCCAACCCCTATCTGGACCTGGATTTTACTCTCCGACTATACTCCAGTCTCCATTTTATTTCTTGTATCTTGCTGTCCAATCATTTGACTTCATTTCAGACAACAACTGCAGAGTTTCCTCCAGTTTCACAGAGCTATTGAACGGCCTCCCAGGCACCAGTGCCTGACTTAAGTATCTCCCTGAAAGGCCAACAAATTTCCACAGATTTTGTCATGAAGTTTATGTCAGTAGAACAGGTTTCAGATGTTCAAATATTCTCCTTTTAGGAAGTGTATTATGTATAGATTGGTCAGAAACTGTTCAAGGATACTGCAGTCTTGATACGTCGTGTTTGAGAGTAACTTGTAAATTGGGACATTATTATTATTATTATTATTTTTATTATTATTATTACTGGCTAAGCTACAACTATAGTTGAAAAAGCAGGATGCTATAAGCCTAAGGGCTCCAACAAGGAAAAATAGCCCGGTGAGGAAAGGAAATAAGGAAATTAATTAACGATATAAGAAGTAATGAATAAAAATAAAGTATTTTAAAACCATTAACAGCATCAAGGTAGATATTTCATATATATGCTATAAAAAGACTTATGTCAGCCTGTTCAACATAAAAACATTTATTGCAAGTTTGAACTTTTGAAATAGTTTATTATACATACCATTAGGTCTCTTCGTCTTGACTTTTTAATTTCATCCAACAACTATTTATATCTGAGTTAATTCTATCTATATATTATTATACTGAGTATATGTTATAATACCGATTTTCACAATGTTTTAGCTAATCATTGCATATATGCCACATCTGGCTACCATATGAAATTAAGATATTTTGTAGATTTGTAACAAAATCATTAGACTAATCCTGTCTTTTCTCTTTCAACAGGAAAAACCAGCTGTTACAGCTTTATGCCATTGGATGGTGAGTACAGGACAAGTAATATTTTGTAGTGTTTTGTAATAACTCTTCAGACCTTTAATTGAACATTGCATTTTCTTTTATACTTCTCAATGTAGGTGGTTGTAGAAGGTGTGTGTGAGAGAGAGAGAGAGAGAGAGAGAGAGAGAGAGAGAGAGAGAGAGAGAGAGAGAGAGAGAGAGAGAGAGAGCTATTTCTAAGGAAAAAGGTTTGAAGTAAAGAAAAGATGGTTTAATTTGTTTAAAAGGCCTATGCCACATCAAACAGACTTAAGAAAGCAACCTTATTGCTCCTTATCATAAGAACCATTACAGCTTGGAGAATAAAACATCTTGCACTCGTCGTCTTCTGGTTTGTGCATTATAACTAACTCATTAAGCAATTTACTAAAGTATGATCTCTCTCTCTCTCTCTCTCTCTCTCTCTCTCTCTCTCTCTCTCTCTCTCTCTCTCTCTCTCTCTCTCTCTCTCTCTAGTGGCAGAAATGATATAGCTTCAATAAAGAAGGTCGTCGAATTCAAATATATATATATTATTTTGGATATAAGAGAATTGACAAAAAATTTTTGTTCATGTAGGAATCTAAACCTATGATTTCTCGTCACTTAGAAATGTTACTATGGAGAAAATTAAGATATTAATTTTGATATCTATTTAACTTATTATTTTCATTTTCATTAAAACCCCTCGTATCTTTTATGTAAGGATGGATAATGAATCTCCTCTCTCTCTCTCTCTCTCTCTCTCTCTCTCTCTCTCTCTCTCTCTCTCTCTCTCATGGTATACAGTAATCTTGTTGACATAAGCTGTTATAAATGTATTACTAACGTTCGTGATTTTAATCATTGCAAGAATCTACCACAATGGTATTTAACACCTAATTCTACCTGTAGAAATGTGTATCCAGTGGAAATTCATTTAGGATAAATGCCTCTGGCTGAGCAAGGATTCCAACCAATACCAGGAGTCGAAACAGTGCCTGCAGGGACTACTTTGCGATGGGTAAAGTCATCCCTGTAGGGATTGTTGCGGCTTAGAACATAGGTTCGAATCCTTGCTCAGACAGAAGCATTTATCATAAAGGAAAATCAATTGGATACACATTCCTACAGGTAGAATTGGGTATTGAATGCCATTATGGTAGATATTTATATACACGATATATATATATATATATATATATATATATATATATATATATATATATATATATATATATATATATATTTTATCAAAACACACCATTTGAGGGTTTCGCCCTTACCAAAGGGCTCATCAGGTGAGTTCAGCCAACTTCCATTTTTGAGAAAAACAAAAGTCAGCATGGTTCCCACGACCCTCCTCAACCCTACCTCATTTAATAAAAGCAGCATGAAGCCAGAAAATAAAGCAAAGCTTCTTTAGACCAGGCAATTAAGCCAAACATTTAATCCTATAATGTACCCTTGTACCTCTACATCAAAGGATATTTCCTCTCAAAATAAAGTTCCTTTTTCTCTATCTTCTATGTCCAACTACTTGTCCTTCCACTGAGTCAGTACTTTATCCTGATAAGGCCTTGTACCTCTACATCAAAGGATATTTCCTCCTCAAAATAAAGTTCCTTTTTCTTTATCTTCTATTGTCCAACTATTTAGTCCTTCTATCTGAGTCCGTACTTTATCCTATAATATAGCCTTGTACCTCTACATCAAAGGATATTTCCTCCTCAAAACAAAGTTCTTTTTTCTTTTTTATCTTCTATTGTCCAACTATTTAGTCCTTCTATCTGAGTCCGTACTTTATCCTATAATGTAGCCTTGTACCTCTACATCAAAGGATATTTCCTCCTCAAAACAAAGTTCTTTTTTCTTTTTTATCTTCTATTGTCCAACTATTTAGTCCTTCTATCTGAGTCCGTACTTTATCCTATAATGTAGCCTTGTACCTCTACATCAAAGGATATTTCCTCCTCAAAACAAAGTTCTTTTTTCTTTTTTATCTTCTATTGTCCAACTATTTAGTCCTTCTATCTGAGTCCGTACTTTATCCTATAATGTAGCCTTGTACCTCTACATCAAAGGATATTTCCTCCTCAAAACAAAGTTCTTTTTTCTTTTTTATCTTCTATTGTCCAACTATTTAGTCCTTCTATCTGAGTCCGTACTTTATCCTATAATGTAGCCTTGTACCTCTACATCAAAGGATATTTCCTCCTCAAAACAAAGTTCTTTTTTCTTTTTTATCTTCTATTGTCCAACTATTTAGTCCTTCTATCTGAGTCCGTACTTTATCCTATAATGTAGCCTTGTACCTCTACATCAAAGGATATTTCCTCCTCAAAACAAAGTTCTTTTTTCTTTTTTATCTTCTTTTGTCCAACTATTTAGTCCTTCTATCTGAGTCCGTACTTTATCCTATAATGTAGCCTTGTACCTCTACATCAAAGGATATTTCCTCCTCAAAACAAAGTTCTTTTTTCTTTTTTATCTTCTTTTGTCCAACTATTTAGTCCTTCTATCTGAGTCCGTACTTTATCCTATAATGTAGCCTTGTACCTCTACATCAAAGGATATTTCCTCCTCAAAACAAAGTTCTTTTTTCTTTTTTATCTTCTATTGTCCAACTATTTAGTCCTTCTATCTGAGTCCGTACTTTATCCTATAATGTAGCCTTGTACCTCTACATCAAAGGATATTTCCTCCTCAAAACAAAGTTCTTTTTTCTTTTTTATCTTCTTTTGTCCAACTATTTAGTCCTTCTATCTGAGTCCGTACTTTATCCTATAATGTAGCCTTGTACCTCTACATCAAAGGATATTTCCTCCTCAAAACAAAGTTCTTTTTTCTTTTTTATCTTCTTTTGTCCAACTATTTAGTCCTTCTATCTGAGTCCGTACTTTATCCTATAATGTAGCCTTGTACCTCTACATCAAAGGATATTTCCTCCTCAAAACAAAGTTCTTTTTTCTTTTTTATCTTCTATTGTCCAACTATTTAGTCCTTCTATCTGAGTCCGTACTTTATCCTATAATGTAGCCTTGTACCTCTACATCAAAGGATATTTCCTCCTCAAAACAAAGTTCTTTTTTCTTTTTTATCTTCTTTTGTCCAACTATTTAGTCCTTCTATCTGAGTCCGTACTTTATCCTATAATGTAGCCTTGTACCTCTACATCAAAGGATATTTCCTCCTCAAAACAAAGTTCTTTTTTCTTTTTTATCTTCTTTTGTCCAACTATTTAGTCCTTCTATCTGAGTCCGTACTTTATCCTATAATGTAGCCTTGTACCTCTACATCAAAGGATATTTCCTCCTCAAAACAAAGTTCTTTTTTCTTTTTTATCTTCTTTTGTCCAACTATTTAGTCCTTCTATCTGAGTCCGTACTTTATCCTATAATGTAGCCTTGTACCTCTACATCAAAGGATATTTCCTCCTCAAAACAAAGTTCTTTTTTCTTTTTTATCTTCTTTTGTCCAACTATTTAGTCCTTCTATCTGAGTCCGTACTTTATCCTATAATGTAGCCTTGTACCTCTACATCAAAGGATATTTCCTCCTCAAAACAAAGTTCTTTTTTCTTTTTTATCTTCTTTTGTCCAACTATTTAGTCCTTCTATCTGAGTCCGTACTTTATCCTATAATGTAGCCTTGTACCTCTACATCAAAGGATATTTCCTCCTCAAAACAAAGTTCTTTTTTCTTTTTTATCTTCTTTTGTCCAACTATTTAGTCCTTCTATCTGAGTCCGTACTTTATCCTATAATGTAGCCTTGTACCTCTACATCAAAGGATATTTCCTCCTCAAAACAAAGTTCTTTTTTCTTTTTTATCTTCTTTGTCCAACTATTTAGTCCTTCTATCTGAGTCCGTACTTTATCCTATAATGTAGCCTTGTACCTCTACATCAAAGGATATTTCCTCCTCAAAACAAAGTTCTTTTTTCTTTTTTATCTTCTATTGTCCAACTATTTAGTCCTTCTATCTGAGTCCGTACTTTATCCTATAATGTAGCCTTGTACCTCTACATCAAAGGATATTTCCTCCTCAAAACAAAGTTCTTTTTTCTTTTTTATCTTCTATTGTCCAACTATTTAGTCCTTCTATCTGAGTCCGTACTTTATCCTATAATGTAGCCTTGTACCTCTACATCAAAGGATATTTCCTCCTCAAAACAAAGTTCTTTTTTCTTTTTTATCTTCTTTGTCCAACTATTTAGTCCTTCTATCTGAGTCCGTACTTTATCCTATAATGTAGCCTTGTACCTCTACATCAAAGGATATTTCCTCCTCAAAACAAAGTTCTTTTTTCTTTTTTATCTTCTATTGTCCAACTATTTAGTCCTTCTATCTGAGTCCGTACTTTATCCTATAATGTAGCCTTGTACCTCTACATCAAAGGATATTTCCTCCTCAAAACAAAGTTCTTTTTTCTTTTTTATCTTCTATTGTCCAACTATTTAGTCCTTCTATCTGAGTCCGTACTTTATCCTATAATGTAGCCTTGTACCTCTACATCAAAGGATATTTCCTCCTCAAAACAAAGTTCTTTTTTCTTTTTTATCTTCTATTGTCCAACTATTTAGTCCTTCTATCTGAGTCCGTACTTTATCCTATAATGTAGCCTTGTACCTCTACATCAAAGGATATTTCCTCCTCAAAACAAAGTTCTTTTTTCTTTTTTATCTTCTATTGTCCAACTATTTAGTCCTTCTATCTGAGTCCGTACTTTATCCTATAATGTAGCCTTGTACCTCTACATCAAAGGATATTTCCTCCTCAAAACAAAGTTCTTTTTTCTTTTTTATCTTCTATTGTCCAACTATTTAGTCCTTCTATCTGAGTCCGTACTTTATCCTATAATGTAGCCTTGTACCTCTACATCAAAGGATATTTCCTCCTCAAAACAAAGTTCTTTTTTCTTTTTTATCTTCTATTGTCCAACTATTTAGTCCTTCTATCTGAGTCCGTACTTTATCCTATAATGTAGCCTTGTACCTCTACATCAAAGGATATTTCCTCCTCAAAACAAAGTTCTTTTTTCTTTTTTATCTTCTATTGTCCAACTATTTAGTCCTTCTATCTGAGTCCGTACTTTATCCTATAATGTAGCCTTGTACCTCTACATCAAAGGATATTTCCTCCTCAAAACAAAGTTCTTTTTTCTTTTTTATCTTCTATTGTCCAACTATTTAGTCCTTCTATCTGAGTCCGTACTTTATCCTATAATGTAGCCTTGTACCTCTACATCAAAGGATATTTCCTCCTCAAAACAAAGTTCTTTTTTCTTTTTTATCTTCTATTGTCCAACTATTTAGTCCTTCTATCTGAGTCCGTACTTTATCCTATAATGTAGCCTTGTACCTCTACATCAAAGGATATTTCCTCCTCAAAACAAAGTTCTTTTTTCTTTTTTATCTTCTATTGTCCAACTATTTAGTCCTTCTATCTGAGTCCGTACTTTATCCTATAATGTAGCCTTGTACCTCTACATCAAAGGATATTTCCTCCTCAAAACAAAGTTCTTTTTTCTTTTTTATCTTCTATTGTCCAACTATTTAGTCCTTCTATCTGAGTCCGTACTTTATCCTATAATGTAGCCTTGTACCTCTACATCAAAGGATATTTCCTCCTCAAAACAAAGTTCTTTTTTCTTTTTTATCTTCTATTGTCCAACTATTTAGTCCTTCTATCTGAGTCCGTACTTTATCCTATAATGTAGCCTTGTACCTCTACATCAAAGGATATTTCCTCCTCAAAACAAAGTTCTTTTTTCTTTTTTATCTTCTATTGTCCAACTATTTAGTCCTTCTATCTGAGTCCGTACTTTATCCTATAATGTAGCCTTGTACCTCTACATCAAAGGATATTTCCTCCTCAAAACAAAGTTCTTTTTTCTTTTTTATCTTCTATTGTCCAACTATTTAGTCCTTCTATCTGAGTCCGTACTTTATCCTATAATGTAGCCTTGTACCTCTACATCAAAGGATATTTCCTCCTCAAAACAAAGTTCTTTTTTCTTTTTTATCTTCTATTGTCCAACTATTTAGTCCTTCTATCTGAGTCCGTACTTTATCCTATAATGTAGCCTTGTACCTCTACATCAAAGGATATTTCCTCCTCAAAACAAAGTTCTTTTTTCTTTTTTATCTTCTATTGTCCAACTATTTAGTCCTTCTATCTGAGTCCGTACTTTATCCTATAATGTAGCCTTGTACCTCTACATCAAAGGATATTTCCTCCTCAAAACAAAGTTCTTTTTTCTTTTTTATCTTCTATTGTCCAACTATTTAGTCCTTCTATCTGAGTCCGTACTTTATCCTATAATGTAGCCTTGTACCTCTACATCAAAGGATATTTCCTCCTCAAAACAAAGTTCTTTTTTCTTTTTTATCTTCTATTGTCCAACTATTTAGTCCTTCTATCTGAGTCCGTACTTTATCCTATAATGTAGCCTTGTACCTCTACATCAAAGGATATTTCCTCCTCAAAACAAAGTTCTTTTTTCTTTTTTATCTTCTATTGTCCAACTATTTAGTCCTTCTATCTGAGTCCGTACTTTATCCTATAATGTAGCCTTGTACCTCTACATCAAAGGATATTTCCTCCTCAAAACAAAGTTCTTTTTTCTTTTTTATCTTCTATTGTCCAACTATTTAGTCCTTCTATCTGAGTCCGTACTTTATCCTATAATGTAGCCTTGTACCTCTACATCAAAGGATATTTCCTCCTCAAAACAAAGTTCTTTTTTCTTTTTTATCTTCTATTGTCCAACTATTTAGTCCTTCTATCTGAGTCCGTACTTTATCCTATAATGTAGCCTTGTACCTCTACATCAAAGGATATTTCCTCCTCAAAACAAAGTTCTTTTTTCTTTTTTATCTTCTATTGTCCAACTATTTAGTCCTTCTATCTGAGTCCGTACTTTATCCTATAATGTAGCCTTGTACCTCTACATCAAAGGATATTTCCTCCTCAAAACAAAGTTCTTTTTTCTTTTTTATCTTCTATTGTCCAACTATTTAGTCCTTCTATCTGAGTCCGTACTTTATCCTATAATGTAGCCTTGTACCTCTACATCAAAGGATATTTCCTCCTCAAAACAAAGTTCTTTTTTCTTTTTTATCTTCTATTGTCCAACTATTTAGTCCTTCTATCTGAGTCCGTACTTTATCCTATAATGTAGCCTTGTACCTCTACATCAAAGGATATTTCCTCCTCAAAACAAAGTTCTTTTTTCTTTTTTATCTTCTATTGTCCAACTATTTAGTCCTTCTATCTGAGTCCGTACTTTATCCTATAATGTAGCCTTGTACCTCTACATCAAAGGATATTTCCTCCTCAAAACAAAGTTCTTTTTTCTTTTTTATCTTCTATTGTCCAACTATTTAGTCCTTCTATCTGAGTCCGTACTTTATCCTATAATGTAGCCTTGTACCTCTACATCAAAGGATATTTCCTCCTCAAAACAAAGTTCTTTTTTCTTTTTTATCTTCTATTGTCCAACTATTTAGTCCTTCTATCTGAGTCCGTACTTTATCCTATAATGTAGCCTTGTACCTCTACATCAAAGGATATTTCCTCCTCAAAACAAAGTTCTTTTTTCTTTTTTATCTTCTATTGTCCAACTATTTAGTCCTTCTATCTGAGTCCGTACTTTATCCTATAATGTAGCCTTGTACCTCTACATCAAAGGATATTTCCTCCTCAAAACAAAGTTCTTTTTTCTTTTTTATCTTCTATTGTCCAACTATTTAGTCCTTCTATCTGAGTCCGTACTTTATCCTATAATGTAGCCTTGTACCTCTACATCAAAGGATATTTCCTCCTCAAAACAAAGTTCTTTTTTCTTTTTTATCTTCTATTGTCCAACTATTTAGTCCTTCTATCTGAGTCCGTACTTTATCCTATAATGTAGCCTTGTACCTCTACATCAAAGGATATTTCCTCCTCAAAACAAAGTTCTTTTTTCTTTTTTATCTTCTATTGTCCAACTATTTAGTCCTTCTATCTGAGTCCGTACTTTATCCTATAATGTAGCCTTGTACCTCTACATCAAAGGATATTTCCTCCTCAAAACAAAGTTCTTTTTTCTTTTTTATCTTCTATTGTCCAACTATTTAGTCCTTCTATCTGAGTCCGTACTTTATCCTATAATGTAGCCTTGTACCTCTACATCAAAGGATATTTCCTCCTCAAAACAAAGTTCTTTTTTCTTTTTTATCTTCTATTGTCCAACTATTTAGTCCTTCTATCTGAGTCCGTACTTTATCCTATAATGTAGCCTTGTACCTCTACATCAAAGGATATTTCCTCCTCAAAACAAAGTTCTTTTTTCTTTTTTATCTTCTATTGTCCAACTATTTAGTCCTTCTATCTGAGTCCGTACTTTATCCTATAATGTAGCCTTGTACCTCTACATCAAAGGATATTTCCTCCTCAAAACAAAGTTCTTTTTTCTTTTTTATCTTCTATTGTCCAACTATTTAGTCCTTCTATCTGAGTCCGTACTTTATCCTATAATGTAGCCTTGTACCTCTACATCAAAGGATATTTCCTCCTCAAAACAAAGTTCTTTTTTCTTTTTTATCTTCTATTGTCCAACTATTTAGTCCTTCTATCTGAGTCCGTACTTTATCCTATAATGTAGCCTTGTACCTCTACATCAAAGGATATTTCCTCCTCAAAACAAAGTTCTTTTTTCTTTTTTATCTTCTATTGTCCAACTATTTAGTCCTTCTATCTGAGTCCGTACTTTATCCTATAATGTAGCCTTGTACCTCTACATCAAAGGATATTTCCTCCTCAAAACAAAGTTCTTTTTTCTTTTTTATCTTCTATTGTCCAACTATTTAGTCCTTCTATCTGAGTCCGTACTTTATCCTATAATGTAGCCTTGTACCTCTACATCAAAGGATATTTCCTCCTCAAAACAAAGTTCTTTTTTCTTTTTTATCTTCTTTTGTCCAACTATTTAGTCCTTCTATCTGAGTCCGTACTTTATCCTATAATGTAGCCTTGTACCTCTACATCAAAGGATATTTCCTCCTCAAAACAAAGTTCTTTTTTCTTTTTTATCTTCTTTTGTCCAACTATTTAGTCCTTCTATCTGAGTCCGTACTTTATCCTATAATGTAGCCTTGTACCTCTACATCAAAGGATATTTCCTCCTCAAAACAAAGTTCTTTTTTCTTTTTTATCTTCTTTTGTCCAACTATTTAGTCCTTCTATCTGAGTCCGTACTTTATCCTATAATGTAGCCTTGTACCTCTACATCAAAGGATATTTCCTCCTCAAAACAAAGTTCTTTTTTCTTTTTTATCTTCTTTTGTCCAACTATTTAGTCCTTCTATCTGAGTCCGTACTTTATCCTATAATGTAGCCTTGTACCTCTACATCAAAGGATATTTCCTCCTCAAAACAAAGTTCTTTTTTCTTTTTTATCTTCTTTTGTCCAACTATTTAGTCCTTCTATCTGAGTCCGTACTTTATCCTATAATGTAGCCTTGTACCTCTACATCAAAGGATATTTCCTCCTCAAAACAAAGTTCTTTTTTCTTTTTTATCTTCTTTTGTCCAACTATTTAGTCCTTCTATATGAGTCCGTACTTTATCCTATAATGTAGCCTTGTACCTCTACATCAAAGGATATTTCCTCCTCAAAACAAAGTTCTTTTTTCTTTTTTATCTTCTTTTGTCCAACTATTTAGTCCTTCTATATGAGTCCGTACTTTATCCTATAATGTAGCCTTGTACCTCTACATCAAAGGATATTTCCTCCTCAAAACAAAGTTCTTTTTTCTTTTTTATCTTCTTTTGTCCAACTATTTAGTCCTTCTATCTGAGTCCGTACTTTATCCTATAATGTAGCCTTGTACCTCTACATCAAAGGATATTTCCTCCTCAAAACAAAGTTCTTTTTTCTTTTTTATCTTCTTTTGTCCAACTATTTAGTCCTTCTATCTGAGTCCGTACTTTATCCTATAATGTAGCCTTGTACCTCTACATCAAAGGATATTTCCTCCTCAAAACAAAGTTCTTTTTTCTTTTTTATCTTCTTTTGTCCAACTATTTAGTCCTTCTATCTGAGTCCGTACTTTATCCTATAATGTAGCCTTGTACCTCTACATCAAAGGATATTTCCTCCTCAAAACAAAGTTCTTTTTTCTTTTTTATCTTCTTTTGTCCAACTATTTAGTCCTTCTATCTGAGTCCGTACTTTATCCTATAATGTAGCCTTGTACCTCTACATCAAAGGATATTTCCTCCTCAAAACAAAGTTCTTTTTTCTTTTTTATCTTCTTTTGTCCAACTATTTAGTCCTTCTATCTGAGTCCGTACTTTATCCTATAATGTAGCCTTGTACCTCTACATCAAAGGATATTTCCTCCTCAAAACAAAGTTCTTTTTTCTTTTTTATCTTCTTTTGTCCAACTATTTAGTCCTTCTATCTGAGTCCGTACTTTATCCTATAATGTAGCCTTGTACCTCTACATCAAAGGATATTTCCTCCTCAAAACAAAGTTCTTTTTTCTTTTTTATCTTCTTTTGTCCAACTATTTAGTCCTTCTATCTGAGTCCGTACTTTATCCTATAATGTAGCCTTGTACCTCTACATCAAAGGATATTTCCTCCTCAAAACAAAGTTCTTTTTTCTTTTTTATCTTCTATTGTCCAACTATTTAGTCCTTCTATCTGAGTCCGTACTTTATCCTATAATGTAGCCTTGTACCTCTACATCAAAGGATATTTCCTCCTCAAAACAAAGTTCTTTTTTCTTTTTTATCTTCTATTGTCCAACTATTTAGTCCTTCTATCTGAGTCCGTACTTTATCCTATAATGTAGCCTTGTACCTCTACATCAAAGGATATTTCCTCCTCAAAACAAAGTTCTTTTTTCTTTTTTATCTTCTATTGTCCAACTATTTAGTCCTTCTATCTGAGTCCGTACTTTATCCTATAATGTAGCCTTGTACCTCTACATCAAAGGATATTTCCTCCTCAAAACAAAGTTCTTTTTTCTTTTTTATCTTCTATTGTCCAACTATTTAGTCCTTCTATCTGAGTCCGTACTTTATCCTATAATGTAGCCTTGTACCTCTACATCAAAGGATATTTCCTCCTCAAAACAAAGTTCTTTTTTCTTTTTTATCTTCTATTGTCCAACTATTTAGTCCTTCTATCTGAGTCCGTACTTTATCCTATAATGTAGCCTTGTACCTCTACATCAAAGGATATTTCCTCCTCAAAACAAAGTTATTTTTTCTTTTTTATCTTCTATTGTCCAACTATTTAGTCCTTCTATCTGAGTCCGTACTTTATCCTATAATGTAGCCTTGTACCTCTACATCAAAGGATATTTCCTCCTCAAAACAAAGTTATTTTTTCTTTTTTATCTTCTATTGTCCAACTATTTAGTCCTTCTATCTGAGTCCGTACTTTATCCTATAATGTAGCCTTGTACCTCTACATCAAAGGATATTTCCATCCTCAAAACAAAGTTATTTTTTCTTTTTTATCTTCTATTGTCCAACTATTTAGTCCTTCTATCTGAGTCCGTACTTTATCCTATAATGTAGCCTTGTACCTCTACATCAAAGGATATTTCCATCCTCAAAACAAAGTTATTTTTTCTTTTTTATCTTCTATTGTCCAATATTTATTCCTTCTATCTGAGTCCGTACTTTATCCTATAATGTAGCCTTGTACCTCTACATCAAAGGATATTTCCATCCTCAAAACAAAGTTATTTTTTCTTTTTTTATCGTCTATTGTCCAATATTTATTCCTTCTATCTGAGTCCGTACTTTATCCTATAATGTAGCCTTGTACCTCTACATCAAAGGATATTTCCTCCTCAAAACAAAGTTCTTTTTTCTTTTTTATCTTCTATTGTCCAACTATTTAGTCCTTCTATCTGAGTCCGTACTTTATCCTATAATGTAGCCTTGTACCTCTACATCAAAGGATATTTCCTCCTCAAAACAAAGTTCTTTTTTCTTTTTTATCTTCTATTGTCCAACTATTTAGTCCTTCTATCTGAGTCCGTACTTTATCCTATAATGTAGCCTTGTACCTCTACATCAAAGGATATTTCCTCCTCAAAACAAAGTTCTTTTTTCTTTTTTATCTTCTATTGTCCAACTATTTAGTCCTTCTATCTGAGTCCGTACTTTATCCTATAATGTAGCCTTGTACCTCTACATCAAAGGATATTTCCTCCTCAAAACAAAGTTCTTTTTTCTTTTTTATCTTCTATTGTCCAACTATTTAGTCCTTCTATCTGAGTCCGTACTTTATCCTATAATGTAGCCTTGTACCTCTACATCAAAGGATATTTCCTCCTCAAAACAAAGTTCTTTTTTCTTTTTTATCTTCTATTGTCCAACTATTTAGTCCTTCTATCTGAGTCCGTACTTTATCCTATAATGTAGCCTTGTACCTCTACATCAAAGGATATTTCCTCCTCAAAACAAAGTTCTTTTTTCTTTTTTATCTTCTATTGTCCAACTATTTAGTCCTTCTATCTGAGTCCGTACTTTATCCTATAATGTAGCCTTGTACCTCTACATCAAAGGATATTTCCTCCTCAAAACAAAGTTCTTTTTTCTTTTTTATCTTCTATTGTCCAACTATTTAGTCCTTCTATCTGAGTCCGTACTTTATCCTATAATGTAGCCTTGTACCTCTACATCAAAGGATATTTCCTCCTCAAAACAAAGTTCTTTTTTCTTTTTTATCTTCTATTGTCCAACTATTTAGTCCTTCTATCTGAGTCCGTACTTTATCCTATAATGTAGCCTTGTACCTCTACATCAAAGGATATTTCCTCCTCAAAACAAAGTTCTTTTTTCTTTTTTATCTTCTATTGTCCAACTATTTAGTCCTTCTATCTGAGTCCGTACTTTATCCTATAATGTAGCCTTGTACCTCTACATCAAAGGATATTTCCTCCTCAAAACAAAGTTCTTTTTTCTTTTTTATCTTCTATTGTCCAACTATTTAGTCCTTCTATCTGAGTCCGTACTTTATCCTATAATGTAGCCTTGTACCTCTACATCAAAGGATATTTCCTCCTCAAAACAAAGTTCTTTTTTCTTTTTTATCTTCTATTGTCCAACTATTTAGTCCTTCTATCTGAGTCCGTACTTTATCCTATAATGTAGCCTTGTACCTCTACATCAAAGGATATTTCCTCCTCAAAACAAAGTTCTTTTTTCTTTTTTATCTTCTATTGTCCAACTATTTAGTCCTTCTATCTGAGTCCGTACTTTATCCTATAATGTAGCCTTGTACCTCTACATCAAAGGATATTTCCTCCTCAAAACAAAGTTCTTTTTTCTTTTTTATCTTCTATTGTCCAACTATTTAGTCCTTCTATCTGAGTCCGTACTTTATCCTATAATGTAGCCTTGTACCTCTACATCAAAGGATATTTCCTCCTCAAAACAAAGTTCTTTTTTCTTTTTTATCTTCTATTGTCCAACTATTTAGTCCTTCTATCTGAGTCCGTACTTTATCCTATAATGTAGCCTTGTACCTCTACATCAAAGGATATTTCCTCCTCAAAACAAAGTTCTTTTTTCTTTTTTATCTTCTTTTGTCCAACTATTTAGTCCTTCTATCTGAGTCCGTACTTTATCCTATAATGTAGCCTTGTACCTCTACATCAAAGGATATTTCCTCCTCAAAACAAAGTTCTTTTTTCTTTTTTATCTTCTATTGTCCAACTATTTAGTCCTTCTATCTGAGTCCGTACTTTATCCTATAATGTAGCCTTGTACCTCTACATCAAAGGATATTTCCTCCTCAAAACAAAGTTCTTTTTTCTTTTTTATCTTCTTTTGTCCAACTATTTAGTCCTTCTATCTGAGTCCGTACTTTATCCTATAATGTAGCCTTGTACCTCTACATCAAAGGATATTTCCTCCTCAAAACAAAGTTCTTTTTTCTTTTTTATCTTCTTTTGTCCAACTATTTAGTCCTTCTATCTGAGTCCGTACTTTATCCTATAATGTAGCCTTGTACCTCTACATCAAAGGATATTTCCTCCTCAAAACAAAGTTCTTTTTTCTTTTTTATCTTCTTTTGTCCAACTATTTAGTCCTTCTATCTGAGTCCGTACTTTATCCTATAATGTAGCCTTGTACCTCTACATCAAAGGATATTTCCTCCTCAAAACAAAGTTCTTTTTTCTTTTTTATCTTCTTTTGTCCAACTATTTAGTCCTTCTATCTGAGTCCGTACTTTATCCTATAATGTAGCCTTGTACCTCTACATCAAAGGATATTTCCTCCTCAAAACAAAGTTCTTTTTTCTTTTTTATCTTCTTTTGTCCAACTATTTAGTCCTTCTATCTGAGTCCGTACTTTATCCTATAATGTAGCCTTGTACCTCTACATCAAAGGATATTTCCTCCTCAAAACAAAGTTCTTTTTTCTTTTTTATCTTCTTTTGTCCAACTATTTAGTCCTTCTATCTGAGTCCGTACTTTATCCTATAATGTAGCCTTGTACCTCTACATCAAAGGATATTTCCTCCTCAAAACAAAGTTCTTTTTTCTTTTTTATCTTCTTTTGTCCAACTATTTAGTCCTTCTATCTGAGTCCGTACTTTATCCTATAATGTAGCCTTGTACCTCTACATCAAAGGATATTTCCTCCTCAAAACAAAGTTCTTTTTTCTTTTTTATCTTCTTTTGTCCAACTATTTAGTCCTTCTATCTGAGTCCGTACTTTATCCTATAATGTAGCCTTGTACCTCTACATCAAAGGATATTTCCTCCTCAAAACAAAGTTCTTTTTTCTTTTTTATCTTCTTTTGTCCAACTATTTAGTCCTTCTATCTGAGTCCGTACTTTATCCTATAATGTAGCCTTGTACCTCTACATCAAAGGATATTTCCTCCTCAAAACAAAGTTCTTTTTCTTTTTTATCTTCTTTTGTCCAACTATTTAGTCCTTCTATCTGAGTCCGTACTTTATCCTATAATGTAGCCTTGTACCTCTACATCAAAGGATATTTCCTCCTCAAAACAAAGTTCTTTTTTCTTTTTTATCTTCTTTTGTCCAACTATTTAGTCCTTCTATCTGAGTCCGTACTTTATCCTATAATGTAGCCTTGTACCTCTACATCAAAGGATATTTCCTCCTCAAAACAAAGTTCTTTTTCTTTTTTATCTTCTTTTGTCCAACTATTTAGTCCTTCTATCTGAGTCCGTACTTTATCCTATAATGTAGCCTTGTACCTCTACATCAAAGGATATTTCCTCCTCAAAACAAAGTTCTTTTTCTTTTTTATCTTCTTTTGTCCAACTATTTAGTCCTTCTATCTGAGTCCGTACTTTATCCTATAATGTAGCCTTGTACCTCTACATCAAAGGATATTTCCTCCTCAAAACAAAGTTCTTTTTCTTTTTTATCTTCTTTTGTCCAACTATTTAGTCCTTCTATCTGAGTCCGTACTTTATCCTATAATGTAGCCTTGTACCTCTACATCAAAGGATATTTCCTCCTCAAAACAAAGTTCTTTTTTCTTTTTTATCTTCTTTTGTCCAACTATTTAGTCCTTCTATCTGAGTCCGTACTTTATCCTATAATGTAGCCTTGTACCTCTACATCAAAGGATATTTCCTCCTCAAAACAAAGTTCTTTTTCTTTTTTATCTTCTTTTGTCCAACTATTTAGTCCTTCTATCTGAGTCCGTACTTTATCCTATAATGTAGCCTTGTACCTCTACATCAAAGGATATTTCCTCCTCAAAACAAAGTTCTTTTTCTTTTTTATCTTCTATTGTCCAACTATTTAGTCCTTCTATCTGAGTCCGTACTTTATCCTATAATGTAGCCTTGTACCTCTACATCAAAGGATATTTCCTCCTCAAAACAAAGTTCTTTTTTCTTTTTTATCTTCTATTGTCCAACTATTTAGTCCTTCTATCTGAGTCCGTACTTTATCCTATAATGTAGCCTTGTACCTCTACATCAAAGGATATTTCCTCCTCAAAACAAAGTTCTTTTTTCTTTTTTATCTTCTATTGTCCAACTATTTAGTCCTTCTATCTGAGTCCGTACTTTATCCTATAATGTAGCCTTGTACCTCTACATCAAAGGATATTTCCTCCTCAAAACAAAGTTCTTTTTTCTTTTTTATCTTCTATTGTCCAACTATTTAGTCCTTCTATCTGAGTCCGTACTTTATCCTATAATGTAGCCTTGTACCTCTACATCAAAGGATATTTCCTCCTCAAAACAAAGTTTTTTTTCTTTTTTATCTTCTATTGTCCAACTATTTAGTCCTTCTATCTGAGTCCGTACTTTATCCTATAATGTAGCCTTGTACCTCTACATCAAAGGATATTTCCTCCTCAAAACAAAGTTCTTTTTTCTTTTTTATCTTCTATTGTCCAACTATTTAGTCCTTCTATCTGAGTCCGTACTTTATCCTATAATGTAGCCTTGTACCTCTACATCAAAGGATATTTCCTCCTCAAAACAAAGTTCTTTTTTCTTTTTTATCTTCTATTGTCCAACTATTTAGTCCTTCTATCTGAGTCCGTACTTTATCCTATAATGTAGCCTTGTACCTCTACATCAAAGGATATTTCCTCCTCAAAACAAAGTTCTTTTTTCTTTTTTATCTTCTATTGTCCAACTATTTAGTCCTTCTATCTGAGTCCGTACTTTATCCTATAATGTAGCCTTGTACCTCTACATCAAAGGATATTTCCTCCTCAAAACAAAGTTCTTTTTTCTTTTTTATCTTCTATTGTCCAACTATTTAGTCCTTCTATCTGAGTCCGTACTTTATCCTATAATGTAGCCTTGTACCTCTACATCAAAGGATATTTCCTCCTCAAAACAAAGTTCTTTTTTCTTTTTTATCTTCTATTGTCCAACTATTTAGTCCTTCTATCTGAGTCCGTACTTTATCCTATAATGTAGCCTTGTACCTCTACATCAAAGGATATTTCCTCCTCAAAACAAAGTTCTTTTTTCTTTTTTATCTTCTATTGTCCAACTATTTAGTCCTTCTATCTGAGTCCGTACTTTATCCTATAATGTAGCCTTGTACCTCTACATCAAAGGATATTTCCTCCTCAAAACAAAGTTCTTTTTTCTTTTTTATCTTCTATTGTCCAACTATTTAGTCCTTCTATCTGAGTCCGTACTTTATCCTATAATGTAGCCTTGTACCTCTACATCAAAGGATATTTCCTCCTCAAAACAAAGTTCTTTTTTCTTTTTTATCTTCTATTGTCCAACTATTTAGTCCTTCTATCTGAGTCCGTACTTTATCCTATAATGTAGCCTTGTACCTCTACATCAAAGGATATTTCCTCCTCAAAACAAAGTTCTTTTTTCTTTTTTATCTTCTATTGTCCAACTATTTAGTCCTTCTATCTGAGTCCGTACTTTATCCTATAATGTAGCCTTGTACCTCTACATCAAAGGATATTTCCTCCTCAAAACAAAGTTCTTTTTTCTTTTTTATCTTCTATTGTCCAACTATTTAGTCCTTCTATCTGAGTCCGTACTTTATCCTATAATGTAGCCTTGTACCTCTACATCAAAGGATATTTCCTCCTCAAAACAAAGTTCTTTTTTCTTTTTTATCTTCTATTGTCCAACTATTTAGTCCTTCTATCTGAGTCCGTACTTTATCCTATAATGTAGCCTTGTACCTCTACATCAAAGGATATTTCCTCCTCAAAACAAAGTTCTTTTTTCTTTTTTATCTTCTATTGTCCAACTATTTAGTCCTTCTATCTGAGTCCGTACTTTATCCTATAATGTAGCCTTGTACCTCTACATCAAAGGATATTTCCTCCTCAAAACAAAGTTCTTTTTTCTTTTTTATCTTCTATTGTCCAACTATTTAGTCCTTCTATCTGAGTCCGTACTTTATCCTATAATGTAGCCTTGTACCTCTACATCAAAGGATATTTCCTCCTCAAAACAAAGTTCTTTTTTCTTTTTTATCTTCTATTGTCCAACTATTTAGTCCTTCTATCTGAGTCCGTACTTTATCCTATAATGTAGCCTTGTACCTCTACATCAAAGGATATTTCCTCCTCAAAACAAAGTTCTTTTTTCTTTTTTATCTTCTATTGTCCAACTATTTAGTCCTTCTATCTGAGTCCGTACTTTATCCTATAATGTAGCCTTGTACCTCTACATCAAAGGATATTTCCTCCTCAAAACAAAGTTCTTTTTTCTTTTTTATCTTCTATTGTCCAACTATTTAGTCCTTCTATCTGAGTCCGTACTTTATCCTATAATGTAGCCTTGTACCTCTACATCAAAGGATATTTCCTCCTCAAAACAAAGTTCTTTTTTCTTTTTTATCTTCTATTGTCCAACTATTTAGTCCTTCTATCTGAGTCCGTACTTTATCCTATAATGTAGCCTTGTACCTCTACATCAAAGGATATTTCCTCCTCAAAACAAAGTTCTTTTTTCTTTTTTATCTTCTATTGTCCAACTATTTAGTCCTTCTATCTGAGTCCGTACTTTATCCTATAATGTAGCCTTGTACCTCTACATCAAAGGATATTTCCTCCTCAAAACAAAGTTCTTTTTTCTTTTTTATCTTCTATTGTCCAACTATTTAGTCCTTCTATCTGAGTCCGTACTTTATCCTATAATGTAGCCTTGTACCTCTACATCAAAGGATATTTCCTCCTCAAAACAAAGTTCTTTTTTCTTTTTTATCTTCTATTGTCCAACTATTTAGTCCTTCTATCTGAGTCCGTACTTTATCCTATAATGTAGCCTTGTACCTCTACATCAAAGGATATTTCCTCCTCAAAACAAAGTTCTTTTTTCTTTTTTATCTTCTATTGTCCAACTATTTAGTCCTTCTATCTGAGTCCGTACTTTATCCTATAATGTAGCCTTGTACCTCTACATCAAAGGATATTTCCTCCTCAAAACAAAGTTCTTTTTTCTTTTTTATCTTCTATTGTCCAACTATTTAGTCCTTCTATCTGAGTCCGTACTTTATCCTATAATGTAGCCTTGTACCTCTACATCAAAGGATATTTCCTCCTCAAAACAAAGTTCTTTTTTCTTTTTTATCTTCTATTGTCCAACTATTTAGTCCTTCTATCTGAGTCCGTACTTTATCCTATAATGTAGCCTTGTACCTCTACATCAAAGGATATTTCCTCCTCAAAACAAAGTTCTTTTTTCTTTTTTATCTTCTATTGTCCAACTATTTAGTCCTTCTATCTGAGTCCGTACTTTATCCTATAATGTAGCCTTGTACCTCTACATCAAAGGATATTTCCTCCTCAAAACAAAGTTCTTTTTTCTTTTTTATCTTCTATTGTCCAACTATTTAGTCCTTCTATCTGAGTCCGTACTTTATCCTATAATGTAGCCTTGTACCTCTACATCAAAGGATATTTCCTCCTCAAAACAAAGTTCTTTTTTCTTTTTTATCTTCTATTGTCCAACTATTTAGTCCTTCTATCTGAGTCCGTACTTTATCCTATAATGTAGCCTTGTACCTCTACATCAAAGGATATTTCCTCCTCAAAACAAAGTTCTTTTTTCTTTTTTATCTTCTTATTGTCCAACTATTTAGTCCTTCTATCTGAGTCCGTACTTTATCCTATAATGTAGCCTTGTACCTCTACATCAAAGGATATTTCCTCCTCAAAACAAAGTTCTTTTTTCTTTTTTATCTTCTATTGTCCAACTATTTAGTCCTTCTATCTGAGTCCGTACTTTATCCTATAATGTAGCCTTGTACCTCTACATCAAAGGATATTTCCTCCTCAAAACAAAGTTCTTTTTTCTTTTTTATCTTCTTATTGTCCAACTATTTAGTCCTTCTATCTGAGTCCGTACTTTATCCTATAATGTAGCCTTGTACCTCTACATCAAAGGATATTTCCTCCTCAAAACAAAGTTCTTTTTTCTTTTTTATCTTCTTTTGTCCAACTATTTAGTCCTTCTATCTGAGTCCGTACTTTATCCTATAATGTAGCCTTGTACCTCTACATCAAAGGATATTTCCTCCTCAAAACAAAGTTCTTTTTCTTTTTTATCTTCTTTTGTCCAACTATTTAGTCCTTCTATCTGAGTCCGTACTTTATCCTATAATGTAGCCTTGTACCTCTACATCAAAGGATATTTCCTCCTCAAAACAAAGTTCTTTTTTCTTTTTTATCTTCTTTTGTCCAACTATTTAGTCCTTCTATCTGAGTCCGTACTTTATCCTATAATGTAGCCTTGTACCTCTACATCAAAGGATATTTCCTCCTCAAAACAAAGTTCTTTTTCTTTTTTATCTTCTTTTGTCCAACTATTTAGTCCTTCTATCTGAGTCCGTACTTTATCCTATAATGTAGCCTTGTACCTCTACATCAAAGGATATTTCCTCCTCAAAACAAAGTTCTTTTTCTTTTTTATCTTCTTTTGTCCAACTATTTAGTCCTTCTATCTGAGTCCGTACTTTATCCTATAATGTAGCCTTGTACCTCTACATCAAAGGATATTTCCTCCTCAAAACAAAGTTCTTTTTCTTTTTTATCTTCTTTTGTCCAACTATTTAGTCCTTCTATCTGAGTCCGTACTTTATCCTATAATGTAGCCTTGTACCTCTACATCAAAGGATATTTCCTCCTCAAAACAAAGTTCTTTTTCTTTTTTATCTTCTTTTGTCCAACTATTTAGTCCTTCTATCTGAGTCCGTACTTTATCCTATAATGTAGCCTTGTACCTCTACATCAAAGGATATTTCCTCCTCAAAACAAAGTTCTTTTTCTTTTTTATCTTCTTTTGTCCAACTATTTAGTCCTTCTATCTGAGTCCGTACTTTATCCTATAATGTAGCCTTGTACCTCTACATCAAAGGATATTTCCTCCTCAAAACAAAGTTCTTTTTCTTTTTTATCTTCTTTTGTCCAACTATTTAGTCCTTCTATCTGAGTCCGTACTTTATCCTATAATGTAGCCTTGTACCTCTACATCAAAGGATATTTCCTCCTCAAAACAAAGTTCTTTTTCTTTTTTATCTTCTTTTGTCCAACTATTTAGTCCTTCTATCTGAGTCCGTACTTTATCCTATAATGTAGCCTTGTACCTCTACATCAAAGGATATTTCCTCCTCAAAACAAAGTTCTTTTTCTTTTTTATCTTCTTTTGTCCAACTATTTAGTCCTTCTATCTGAGTCCGTACTTTATCCTATAATGTAGCCTTGTACCTCTACATCAAAGGATATTTCCTCCTCAAAACAAAGTTCTTTTTCTTTTTTATCTTCTTTTGTCCAACTATTTAGTCCTTCTATCTGAGTCCGTACTTTATCCTATAATGTAGCCTTGTACCTCTACATCAAAGGATATTTCCTTCCTCAAAACAAAGTTCTTTTTCTTTTTTATCTTCTATTGTCCAACTATTTAGTCCTTCTATCTGAGTCCGTACTTTATCCTATAATGTAGCCTTGTACCTCTACATCAAAGGATATTTCCTCCTCAAAACAAAGTTCTTTTTTCTTTTTTATCTTCTATTGTCCAACTATTTAGTCCTTCTATCTGAGTCCGTACTTTATCCTATAATGTAGCCTTGTACCTCTACATCAAAGGATATTTCCTCCTCAAAACAAAGTTCTTTTTTCTTTTTTATCTTCTATTGTCCAACTATTTAGTCCTTCTATCTGAGTCCGTACTTTATCCTATAATGTAGCCTTGTACCTCTACATCAAAGGATATTTCCTCCTCAAAACAAAGTTTTTTTTCTTTTTTATCTTCTATTGTCCAACTATTTAGTCCTTCTATCTGAGTCCGTACTTTATCCTATAATGTAGCCTTGTACCTCTACATCAAAGGATATTTCCTCCTCAAAACAAAGTTCTTTTTTCTTTTTTATCTTCTATTGTCCAACTATTTAGTCCTTCTATCTGAGTCCGTACTTTATCCTATAATGTAGCCTTGTACCTCTACATCAAAGGATATTTCCTCCTCAAAACAAAGTTTTTTTTCTTTTTTATCTTCTATTGTCCAACTATTTAGTCCTTCTATCTGAGTCCGTACTTTATCCTATAATGTAGCCTTGTACCTCTACATCAAAGGATATTTCCTCCTCAAAACAAAGTTCTTTTTTCTTTTTTATCTTCTATTGTCCAACTATTTAGTCCTTCTATCTGAGTCCGTACTTTATCCTATAATGTAGCCTTGTACCTCTACATCAAAGGATATTTCCTCCTCAAAACAAAGTTATTTTTTCTTTTTTATCTTCTATTGTCCAATATTTAGTCCTTCTATCTGAGTCCGTACTTTATCCTATAATGTAGCCTTGTACCTCTACATCAAAGGATATTTCCTCCTCAAAACAAAGTTCTTTTTTCTTTTTTATCTTCTATTGTCCAACTATTTAGTCCTTCTATCTGAGTCCGTACTTTATCCTATAATGTAGCCTTGTACCTCTACATCAAAGGATATTTCCTCCTCAAAACAAAGTTCTTTTTTCTTTTTTATCTTCTATTGTCCAACTATTTAGTCCTTCTATCTGAGTCCGTACTTTATCCTATAATGTAGCCTTGTACCTCTACATCAAAGGATATTTCCTCCTCAAAACAAAGTTCTTTTTTCTTTTTTATCTTCTATTGTCCAACTATTTAGTCCTTCTATCTGAGTCCGTACTTTATCCTATAATGTAGCCTTGTACCTCTACATCAAAGGATATTTCCTCCTCAAAACAAAGTTATTTTTTCTTTTTTTATCTTCTATTGTCCAATATTTATTCCTTCTATCTGAGTCCGTACTTTATCCTATAATGTAGCCTTGTACCTCTACATCAAAGGATATTTCCTCCTCAAAACAAAGTTCTTTTTTCTTTTTTATCTTCTATTGTCCAACTATTTAGTCCTTCTATCTGAGTCCGTACTTTATCCTATAATGTAGCCTTGTACCTCTACATCAAAGGATATTTCCTCCTCAAAACAAAGTTCTTTTTTCTTTTTTATCTTCTATTGTCCAACTATTTAGTCCTTCTATCTGAGTCCGTACTTTATCCTATAATGTAGCCTTGTACCTCTACATCAAAGGATATTTCCTCCTCAAAACAAAGTTCTTTTTTCTTTTTTATCTTCTATTGTCCAACTTTTAGTCCTTCTATCTGAGTCCGTACTTTATCCTATAATGTAGCCTTGTACCTCTACATCAAAGGATATTTCCTCCTCAAAACAAAGTTCTTTTTTCTTTTTTATCTTCTATTGTCCAACTATTTAGTCCTTCTATCTGAGTCCGTACTTTATCCTATAATGTAGCCTTGTACCTCTACATCAAAGGATATTTCCTCCTCAAAACAAAGTTCTTTTTTCTTTTTTATCTTCTATTGTCCAACTATTTAGTCCTTCTATCTGAGTCCGTACTTTATCCTATAATGTAGCCTTGTACCTCTACATCAAAGGATATTTCCTCCTCAAAACAAAGTTCTTTTTTCTTTTTTATCTTCTATTGTCCAACTATTTAGTCCTTCTATCTGAGTCCGTACTTTATCCTATAATGTAGCCTTGTACCTCTACATCAAAGGATATTTCCTCCTCAAAACAAAGTTCTTTTTTCTTTTTTATCTTCTATTGTCCAACTATTTAGTCCTTCTATCTGAGTCCGTACTTTATCCTATAATGTAGCCTTGTACCTCTACATCAAAGGATATTTCCTCCTCAAAACAAAGTTCTTTTTTCTTTTTTATCTTCTATTGTCCAACTATTTAGTCCTTCTATCTGAGTCCGTACTTTATCCTATAATGTAGCCTTGTACCTCTACATCAAAGGATATTTCCTCCTCAAAACAAAGTTCTTTTTTCTTTTTTATCTTCTATTGTCCAACTATTTAGTCCTTCTATCTGAGTCCGTACTTTATCCTATAATGTAGCCTTGTACCTCTACATCAAAGGATATTTCCTCCTCAAAACAAAGTTCTTTTTTCTTTTTTATCTTCTATTGTCCAACTATTTAGTCCTTCTATCTGAGTCCGTACTTTATCCTATAATGTAGCCTTGTACCTCTACATCAAAGGATATTTCCTCCTCAAAACAAAGTTCTTTTTTCTTTTTTATCTTCTATTGTCCAACTATTTAGTCCTTCTATCTGAGTCCGTACTTTATCCTATAATGTAGCCTTGTACCTCTACATCAAAGGATATTTCCTCCTCAAAACAAAGTTCTTTTTTCTTTTTTATCTTCTATTGTCCAACTATTTAGTCCTTCTATCTGAGTCCGTACTTTATCCTATAATGTAGCCTTGTACCTCTACATCAAAGGATATTTCCTCCTCAAAACAAAGTTCTTTTTTCTTTTTTATCTTCTATTGTCCAACTATTTAGTCCTTCTATCTGAGTCCGTACTTTATCCTATAATGTAGCCTTGTACCTCTACATCAAAGGATATTTCCTCCTCAAAACAAAGTTCTTTTTTCTTTTTTATCTTCTATTGTCCAACTATTTAGTCCTTCTATCTGAGTCCGTACTTTATCCTATAATGTAGCCTTGTACCTCTACATCAAAGGATATTTCCTCCTCAAAACAAAGTTCTTTTTTCTTTTTTATCTTCTTATTGTCCAACTATTTAGTCCTTCTATCTGAGTCCGTACTTTATCCTATAATGTAGCCTTGTACCTCTACATCAAAGGATATTTCCTCCTCAAAACAAAGTTCTTTTTTCTTTTTTATCTTCTATTGTCCAACTATTTAGTCCTTCTATCTGAGTCCGTACTTTATCCTATAATGTAGCCTTGTACCTCTACATCAAAGGATATTTCCTCCTCAAAACAAAGTTCTTTTTTCTTTTTTATCTTCTATTGTCCAACTATTTAGTCCTTCTATCTGAGTCCGTACTTTATCCTATAATGTAGCCTTGTACCTCTACATCAAAGGATATTTCCTCCTCAAAACAAAGTTCTTTTTTCTTTTTTATCTTCTATTGTCCAACTATTTAGTCCTTCTATCTGAGTCCGTACTTTATCCTATAATGTAGCCTTGTACCTCTACATCAAAGGATATTTCCTCCTCAAAACAAAGTTCTTTTTTCTTTTTTATCTTTTATTGTCCAACTATTTAGTCCTTCTATCTGAGTCCGTACTTTATCCTATAATGTAGCCTTGTACCTCTACATCAAAGGATATTTCCTCCTCAAAACAAAGTTCTTTTTTCTTTTTTATCTTCTTATTGTCCAACTATTTAGTCCTTCTATCTGAGTCCGTACTTTATCCTATAATGTAGCCTTGTACCTCTACATCAAAGGATATTTCCTCCTCAAAACAAAGTTCTTTTTTCTTTTTTATCTTCTTTTGTCCAACTATTTAGTCCTTCTATCTGAGTCCGTACTTTATCCTATAATGTAGCCTTGTACCTCTACATCAAAGGATATTTCCTCCTCAAAACAAAGTTCTTTTTTCTTTTTTATCTTCTTATTGTCCAACTATTTAGTCCTTCTATCTGAGTCCGTACTTTATCCTATAATGTAGCCTTGTACCTCTACATCAAAGGATATTTCCTCCTCAAAACAAAGTTCTTTTTTCTTTTTTATCTTCTTTTGTCCAACTATTTAGTCCTTCTATCTGAGTCCGTACTTTATCCTATAATGTAGCCTTGTACCTCTACATCAAAGGATATTTCCTCCTCAAAACAAAGTTCTTTTTTCTTTTTTATCTTCTTTTGTCCAACTATTTAGTCCTTCTATCTGAGTCCGTACTTTATCCTATAATGTAGCCTTGTACCTCTACATCAAAGGATATTTCCTCCTCAAAACAAAGTTCTTTTTCTTTTTTATCTTCTTTTGTCCAACTATTTAGTCCTTCTATCTGAGTCCGTACTTTATCCTATAATGTAGCCTTGTACCTCTACATCAAAGGATATTTCCTCCTCAAAACAAAGTTCTTTTTCTTTTTTATCTTCTTTTGTCCAACTATTTAGTCCTTCTATCTGAGTCCGTACTTTATCCTATAATGTAGCCTTGTACCTCTACATCAAAGGATATTTCCTCCTCAAAACAAAGTTCTTTTTCTTTTTTATCTTCTTTTGTCCAACTATTTAGTCCTTCTATCTGAGTCCGTACTTTATCCTATAATGTAGCCTTGTACCTCTACATCAAAGGATATTTCCTCCTCAAAACAAAGTTCTTTTTTCTTTTTTATCTTCTTTTGTCCAACTATTTAGTCCTTCTATCTGAGTCCGTACTTTATCCTATAATGTAGCCTTGTACCTCTACATCAAAGGATATTTCCTCCTCAAAACAAAGTTCTTTTTCTTTTTTATCTTCTTTTGTCCAACTATTTAGTCCTTCTATCTGAGTCCGTACTTTATCCTATAATGTAGCCTTGTACCTCTACATCAAAGGATATTTCCTCCTCAAAACAAAGTTCTTTTTTCTTTTTTATCTTCTATTGTCCAACTATTTAGTCCTTCTATCTGAGTCCGTACTTTATCCTATAATGTAGCCTTGTACCTCTACATCAAAGGATATTTCCTCCTCAAAACAAAGTTCTTTTTTCTTTTTTATCTTCTATTGTCCAACTATTTAGTCCTTCTATCTGAGTCCGTACTTTATCCTATAATGTAGCCTTGTACCTCTACATCAAAGGATATTTCCTCCTCAAAACAAAGTTCTTTTTTCTTTTTTATCTTCTATTGTCCAACTATTTAGTCCTTCTATCTGAGTCCGTACTTTATCCTATAATGTAGCCTTGTACCTCTACATCAAAGGATATTTCCTCCTCAAAACAAAGTTCTTTTTTCTTTTTTATCTTCTATTGTCCAACTATTTAGTCCTTCTATCTGAGTCCGTACTTTATCCTATAATGTAGCCTTGTACCTCTACATCAAAGGATATTTCCTCCTCAAAACAAAGTTCTTTTTCTTTTTTATCTTCTATTGTCCAACTATTTAGTCCTTCTATCTGAGTCCGTACTTTATCCTATAATGTAGCCTTGTACCTCTACATCAAAGGATATTTCCTCCTCAAAACAAAGTTCTTTTTTCTTTTTTATCTTCTATTGTCCAACTATTTAGTCCTTCTATCTGAGTCCGTACTTTATCCTATAATGTAGCCTTGTACCTCTACATCAAAGGATATTTCCTCCTCAAAACAAAGTTCTTTTTTCTTTTTTATCTTCTATTGTCCAACTATTTAGTCCTTCTATCTGAGTCCGTACTTTATCCTATAATGTAGCCTTGTACCTCTACATCAAAGGATATTTCCCCTCAAAACAAAGTTCTTTTTTCTTTTTTATCTTCTATTGTCCAACTATTTAGTCCTTCTATCTGAGTCCGTACTTTATCCTATAATGTAGCCTTGTACCTCTACATCAAAGGATATTTCCTCCTCAAAACAAAGTTCTTTTTTCTTTTTTATCTTCTATTGTCCAACTATTTAGTCCTTCTATCTGAGTCCGTACTTTATCCTATAATGTAGCCTTGTACCTCTACATCAAAGGATATTTCCTCCTCAAAACAAAGTTCTTTTTTCTTTTTTATCTTCTATTGTCCAACTATTTAGTCCTTCTATCTGAGTCCGTACTTTATCCTATAATGTAGCCTTGTACCTCTACATCAAAGGATATTTCCTCCTCAAAACAAAGTTCTTTTTTCTTTTTTATCTTCTATTGTCCAACTATTTAGTCCTTCTACTGAGTCCGTACTTTATCCTATAATGTAGCCTTGTACCTCTACATCAAAGGATATTTCCTCCTCAAAACAAAGTTCTTTTTTCTTTTTTATCTTCTATTGTCCAACTATTTAGTCCTTCTATCTGAGTCCGTACTTTATCCTATAATGTAGCCTTGTACCTCTACATCAAAGGATATTTCCTCCTCAAAACAAAGTTCTTTTTTCTTTTTTATCTTCTATTGTCCAACTATTTAGTCCTTCTATCTGAGTCCGTACTTTATCCTATAATGTAGCCTTGTACCTCTACATCAAAGGATATTTCCTCCTCAAAACAAAGTTTTTTTTCTTTTTTATCTTCTATTGTCCAACTATTTAGTCCTTCTATCTGAGTCCGTACTTTATCCTATAATGTAGCCTTGTACCTCTACATCAAAGGATATTTCCTCCTCAAAACAAAGTTCTTTTTTCTTTTTTATCTTCTATTGTCCAACTATTTGGTCCTTCTAACTGAGTCCGTACTTTATCCTATAATGTAGCCTTGTACCTCTACATCAAAGGATATTTCCTCCTCAAAACAAAGTTCTTTTTTCTTTTTTATCTTCTATTGTCCAACTATTTGGTCCTTCTACTGAGTCCGTACTTTATCCTATAATGTAGCCTTGTACCTCTACATCAAAGGATATTTCCTCCTCAAAACAAAGTTCTTTTTTCTTTTTTATCTTCTATTGTCCAACTATTTAGTCCTTCTATCTGAGTCCGTACTTTATCCTATAATGTAGCCTTGTACCTCTACATCAAAGGATATTTCCTCCTCAAAACAAAGTTCTTTTTTCTTTTTTATCTTCTATTGTCCAACTATTTAGTCCTTCTATCTGAGTCCGTACTTTATCCTATAATGTAGCCTTGTACCTCTACATCAAAGGATATTTCCTCCTCAAAACAAAGTTCTTTTTCTTTTTTATCTTCTATTGTCCAACTATTTGGTCCTTCTATCTGAGCCGTACTTTATCCTATAATGTAGCCTTGTACCTCTACATCAAAGGATATTTCCTCCTCAAAACAAAGTTTTTTTTCTTTTTTATCTTCTATTGTCCAACTTTGGTCCTTCTATCTGAGCCGTACTTTATCCTATAATGTAGCCTTGTACCTCTACATCAAAGGATATTTCCTCCTCAAAACAAAGTTCTTTTTTCTTTTTTATCTTCTATTGTCCAACTATTTAGTCCTTCTATCTGAGTCCGTACTTTATCCTATAATGTAGCCTTGTACCTCTACATCAAAGGATATTTCCTCCTCAAAACAAAGTTCTTTTTTCTTTTTTATCTTCTATTGTCCAACTATTTAGTCCTTCTATCTGAGCCGTACTTTATCCTATAATGTAGCCTTGTACCTCTACATCAAAGGATATTTCCTCCTCAAAACAAAGTTCTTTTTTCTTTTTTATCTTCTATTGTCCAACTCCTTAGTCCTTCTATCTGAGCCGTACTTTATCCTATAATGTAGCCTTGTACCTCTACATCAAAGGATATTTCCTCCTCAAAACAAAGTTCTTTTTTCTTTTTTATCTTCTATTGTCCAACTATTTAGTCCTTCTATCTGAGCCGTACTTTATCCTATAATGTAGCCTTGTACCTCTACATCAAAGGATATTTCCTCCTCAAAACAAAGTTCTTTTTTCTTTTTTATCTTCTATTGTCCAACTATTTAGTCCTTCTACTGAGCCGTACTTTATCCTATAATGTAGCCTTGTACCTCTACATCAAAGGATATTTCCTCCTCAAAACAAAGTTCTTTTTTCTTTTTTATCTTCTATTGTCCAACTATTTAGTCCTTCTATCTGAGCCAGTACTTTATCCTATAATGTAGCCTTGTACCTCTACATCAAAGGATATTTCCTCCTCAAAACGAGATTCTTTTCTTTTTTATCTTCTATTGTCCAACTTCCTTAGTCCTTCTACTGAGCCGTACTTTATCCTATAATGTAGCCTTGTACCTCTACATCAAAGGATATTTCCTCCTCAAAACGAGTTTTTTTTCTTTTTTATCTTCTATTGTCCAACTATTTAGTCCTTCTATCTGAGCCGTACTTTATCCTATAATGTAGCCTTGTACCTCTACATCAAAGGATATTTCCTCCTCAAAACGAGTTCTTTTTTCTTTTTTATCTTCTATTGTCCAACTATTTAGTCCTTCTACTGAGCCGTACTTTATCCTATAATGTAGCCTTGTACCTCTACATCAAAGGATATTTCCTCCTCAAAACGAGTTCTTTTTTCTTTTTTATCTTCTATTGTCCAACTATTTAGTCCTTCTATCTGAGCCAGTACTTTATCCTATAATGTAGCCTTGTACCTCTACATCAAAGGATATTTCCTCCTCAAAACAAAGTTCTTTTTCTTTTTTATCTTCTATTGTCCAACTCCTTAGTCCTTCTACTGAGCCGTACTTTATCCTATAATGTAGCCTTGTACCTCTACATCAAAGGATATTTCCTCCTCAAAACGAGTTCTTTTTTCTTTTTTATCTTCTATTGTCCAACTATTTAGTCCTTCTATCTGAGCCGTACTTTATCCTATAATGTAGCCTTGTACCTCTACATCAAAGGATATTTCCTCCTCAAAACAAAGTTCTTTTTCTTTTTTATCTTCTATTGTCCAACTATTTAGTCCTTCTATCTGAGCCGTACTTTATCCTATAATGTAGCCTTGTACCTCTACATCAAAGGATATTTCCTCCTCAAAACAAAGTTCTTTTTCTTTTTTATCTTCTATTGTCCAACTATTTAGTCCTTCTATCTGAGCCGTACTTTATCCTATAATGTAGCCTTGTACCTCTACATCAAAGGATATTTCCTCCTCAAAACAAAGTTCTTTTTCTTTTTTATCTTCTATTGTCCAACTTTAGTCCTTCTATCTGAGCCGTACTTTATCCTATAATGTAGCCTTGTACCTCTACATCAAAGGATATTTCCTCCTCAAAACAAAGTTCTTTTTCTTTTTTATCTTCTATTGTCCAACTATTTAGTCCTTCTATCTGAGTCCGTACTTTATCCTATAATGTAGCCTTGTACCTCTACATCAAAGGATATTTCCTCCTCAAAACAAAGTTCTTTTCTTTTTTATCTTCTATTGTCCAACTATTTAGTCCTTCTATCTGAGCCGTACTTTATCCTATAATGTAGCCTTGTACCTCTACATCAAAGGATATTTCCTCCTCAAAACAAAGTTTTTTTTCTTTTTTATCTTCTATTGTCCAACTATTTAGTCCTTCTATCTGAGCCGTACTTTATCCTATAATGTAGCCTTGTACCTCTACATCAAAGGATATTTCCTCCTCAAAACAAAGTTCTTTTCTTTTTTATCTTCTATTGTCCAACTATTTAGTCCTTCTATCTGAGCCGTACTTTATCCTATAATGTAGCCTTGTACCTCTACATCAAAGGATATTTCCTCCTCAAAACAAAGTTCTTTTTCTTTTTTATCTTCTATTGTCCAACTATTTAGTCCTTCTATCTGAGTCCGTACTTTATCCTATAATGTAGCCTTGTACCTCTACATCAAAGGATATTTCCTCCTCAAAACAAAGTTTTTTTCTTTTTTATCTTTTATTGTCCAACTATTTAGTCCTTCTATCTGAGTCCGTACTTTATCCTATAATGTAGCCTTGTACCTCTACATCAAAGGATATTTCCTCCTCAAAACAAAGTTCTTTTTCTTTTTTATCTTCTATTGTCCAACTATTTAGTCCTTCTATCTGAGTCCGTACTTTATCCTATAATGTAGCCTTGTACCTCTACATCAAAGGATATTTCCTCCTCAAAACAAAGTTCTTTTTCTTTTTTATCTTCTATTGTCCAACTATTTAGTCCTTCTATCTGAGCCGTACTTTATCCTATAATGTAGCCTTGTACCTCTACATCAAAGGATATTTCCTCCTCAAAACAAAGATTCTTTTCTTTTTTATCTTCTATTGTCCAACTATTTAGTCCTTCTATCTGAGTCCGTACTTTATCCTATAATGTAGCCTTGTACCTCTACATCAAAGGATATTTCCTCCTCAAAACAAAGTTCTTTTTCTTTTTTATCTTCTTTGTCCAACTATTTAGTCCTTCTATCTGAGCCGTACTTTATCCTATAATGTAGCCTTGTACCTCTACATCAAAGGATATTTCCTCCTCAAAACAAAGATTTTTTTTCTTTTTTATCTTCTATTGTCCAACTATTTAGTCCTTCTATCTGAGTCCGTACTTTATCCTATAATGTAGCCTTGTACCTCTACATCAAAGGATATTTCCTCCTCAAAACAAAGTTCTTTTTCTTTTTTATCTTCTATTGTCCAACTATTTAGTCCTTCTATCTGAGCCAGTACTTTATCCTATAATGTAGCCTTGTACCTCTACATCAAAGGATATTTCCTCCTCAAAACAAAGATTCTTTTTCTTTTTTATCTTCTTTGTCCAACTTTGGTCCTTCTATCTGAGCCAGTACTTTATCCTATAATGTAGCCTTGTACCTCTACATCAAAGGATATTTCCTCCTCAAAACAAAGATTCTTTTTCTTTTTTATCTTTTATTGTCCAACTCCTTGGTCCTTCTACTGAGCCGTACTTTATCCTATAATGTAGCCTTGTACCTCTACATCAAAGGATATTTCCTCCTCAAAACAAAGTTCTTTTTTCTTTTTTATCTTCTATTGTCCAACTATTTAGTCCTTCTATCCTGAGTCCGTACTTTATCCTATAATGTAGCCTTGTACCTCTACATCAAAGGATATTTCCTCCTCAAAACAAAGTACTTTTTCTTTTTTATCTTCTATTGTCCAACTATTTAGTCCTTCTATCTGAGTCCTTACTTTATCCTATAATGTAGCCTTGTACCTCACATCAAAGGATATTTCCTCCTCAAAACAAAATTCTTTTTTCTTTTTTATCTTCTATTGTCCAACTATTTAGTCCTTCTATCTGAGTCCGTACTTTATCCTATAATGTAGCCTTGTACCTCTACATCAAAGGATATTTCCTCCTCAAAACAAAGTTCTTTTTTTTCTTTTTTTTTTTTTATGTCCAACTCCTTGGTCCTTCTAACTGAGCCAGTACTTTATCCTATAATGTAGCCTTGTACCTCTATATCAAAGGATATTTCCTCCTCAAAACGAGATTCTATTTTCTTTTTTATCTTCTGTTGTCCAACTCCTTGGTCCTTCTAACTGAGCCCGTACTTTATCCTATAATGTAGCCTTGTACCTTTACATCAAAGGATATTTCCTCCTCAAAACAAAATTCTTTTTTCTTTATTATCTTCTATTGTCCAACTATTTAGTCCTTCTATCTGAGTCCTTACTTTATCCTATAATGTAGCCTTGTACCTCCACATCAAAGGATATTTCCTCCTCAAAACAAAATTCTTTTTTCTTTATTATCTTCTATTGTCCAACTATTTGGTCCTTCTAACTGAGCCCATACTTTATCCTATAATGTAGCCTTGTTTTAGATGACAAGGTGAAACCTTGGACACCAAGCAGACAACCCAGCTTCAGGGGACCACCGGAGAGTCACAGAGGTAAGTTTCCTGACCCTCGCCTCAAGACCTGCCCCCAAAACCCAGAATCCCACCCTCAGGGCTTACCTGTAGCCTTTGTCTCAAGAGACTAACCCGCAGCAGTGGCACCCTGGTTTAGCCGTTCACAACAGATGCTGTACCAGGGCGTGCTGCTGGGAGCGAACAAGTGAGTGATGAGGTGCCAGTGATGAGCAGTGTTCTTAGACCGTCCTGAGAAAATGCGAATGCCCCACTAACAATGGAACTACAATATCTGAAACTGTTACTCATTCATTCATCATTCACACCCCCTTAACTAAGCTAATCCCCCCCATTCCCTAGCTAAACAAACTCCTTCATTCATCATTCACACCCCCTTAACTAAGCTAATCCCCCCATTCCCTAGCTAAACAAACTCATTCATTCATCATTCACACCCCCTTAACTAAGCTAATCCCCCCCATTCCCTAGCTAAACAAACTCATTCATTCATCATTCACACCCCCTTAACTAAGCTAATCCCCCCATTCCCTAGCTAAACAAACTCATTCATTCATCATTCACACCCCCTTAACTAAGCTAATCCCCCTCATTCCCTAGCTAAACAAACTCATTCATTCATCATTCACACCCCCTTAACTAAGCTAATCCCCCCCATTCCCTAGCTAAACAAACTCATTCATTCATCATTCACACCCCCTTAACTAAGCTAATCCCCCCCATTCCCTAGCTAAACAAACTCATTCATTCATCATTCACACCCCCTTAACTAAGCTAATCCCCCCCCATTCCCTAGCTAAACAAACTCATTCATTCATCATTCACACCCCTTAACTAAGCTAATCCCCCCCATTCCCTAGCTAAACAAACTCATTCATTCATCATTCACACCCCTTAACTAAGCTAATCCCTCCCATTCCCTAGCTAAACAAACTCATTCATTCATCATTCACACCCCTTAACTAAGCTAATCCCCCCCATTCCCTAGCTAAACAAACTCATTCATTCATCATTCACACCCCTTAACTAAGCTAATCCCCCCCATTCCCTAGCTAAACAAACTCATTCATTCATCATTCACACCCCTTAACTAAGCTAATCCCTCCCATTCCCTAGCTAAACAAACTCATTCATTCATCATTCACACCCCTTAACTAAGCTAATCCCCCCCATTCCCTAGCTAAACAAACTCATTCATTCATCATTCACACCCCTTAACTAAGCTAATCCCTCCCATTCCCTAGCTAAACAAACTCATTCATTCATCATTCACACCCCCTTAACTAAGCTAATCCCCCCCATTCCCTAGCTAAACAAACTCATTCATTCATCATTCACACCCCCTTAACTAAGCTAATCCCCCCCATTCCCTAGCTAAACAAACTCATTCATTCATCATTCACACCCCTTAACTAAGCTAATCCCTCCCATTCCCTAGCTAAACAAACTCATTCATTCATCATTCACACCCCCTTAACTAAGCTAATCCCCCCATTCCCTAGCTAAACAAACTCATTCATTCATCATTCACACCCCCTTAACTAAGCTAATCCCCCCCATTCCCTAGCTAAACAAACTCATTCATTCATCATTCACACCCCTTAACTAAGCTAATCCCCCCCATTCCCTAGCTAAACAAACTCATTCATTCATCATTCACACCCCTTAACTAAGCTAATCCCCCCCATTCCCTAGCTAAACAAACTCATTCATTCATCATTCACACCCCCTTAACTAAGCTAATCCCCCCCATTCCCTAGCTAAACAAACTCATTCATTCATCATTCACACCCCCTTAACTAAGCTAATCCCCCCCATTCCCTAGCTAAACAAACTCATTCATTCATCATTCACACCCCCTTAACTAAGCTAATCCCCCCCATTCCCTAGCTAAACAAACTCATTCATTCATCATTCACACCCCTTAACTAAGCTAATCCCCCCCATTCTCTAGCTAAACAAACTCATTCATTCATCATTCACACCCCTTAACTAAGCTAATCCCCCCCGATTCCCTAGCTAAGCAAATACATTCATTCATCAGCTTCAGTTACTATAGTTCATTTGTCAATTGGGCAGTTACACAATCTCAAGCCACTCTAACAACTCCACTTTTCACTGTCACTTCAATACTTACGTGTTCCTCCAGTACCACGCCCTGTTACACCATGCTGAAGGTCGGGCGTAAACCAAGGTCATCCACTGCTTTCCGGGTAAGCATCTAGAGGCAAAAGCTGCAGGGGGCTCCTGAGGGTGATTTGGAGACAGGGAATGAGACGAAAGTTGGGAGGCTGACTTCTGTTCCTCTCCGGGAGTCCTCTTCCACTTGGATCGTCTGCCAGGTCCTCTGATGTTTCCACCTTGTCACCTGACATTAGGCGGCTCAGCCTTTCTTGAGATATAGGACCTTTTGTTTTCACAGGGATAAATCTTCATCCTTCTTTACAATCTAACACTATCCTCTATACACTAACACAAACCCACAAAATTTTTAAATCCTTATAAGTCTCTCGATGGGTTTTCAGCCTAAAATTGTGTAAAAGTTAATCCTTTTCATAAGATGACTTTTTTCGTCTTTATTGGCACACACAGTCGAATGTGGTTTATTTTTAAAATCGGAAAAAAATAGTTGTCTTCGGCGGAACGGGAGTCAAAAAGTCTTCAGCAGAAGTGAGGAGTCAAATTGTCTTCGGCTGCCGGCATTCCAGACTCGCAGAAATCTCGTACAGTATTGCAACATTGAT
>NC_090766.1:3402438-3411034 GCF_036898095.1 Palaemon carinicauda | reverse complement strand
CGTAGATGAATTATCTATAATTTTATTTACGAGACAACAAGATTTATATACGAATAAAGTTTCTCAAGAGCATGAAGGAGACCCCAAGCCTCCTTGTCCACTATACTCCAGGAACTCTGAAGATGTGTCAGTGTACTTTTCTAAGAAACCTGGTGTCTTACAACATGTCACCAGTCTGCATCAAAACTGCTCCTACAGCCACATCACTACCTTCTACTTAAACAGCTTCGTCAGATTCAGATAGTCTTGAACACAGAAGACTTGAAAGCATCAAAGACAAGTAGACAATCTTCTGTCCACTATAGTCAATCTTGGGGCTGGCGAGATTAATCATAAACGTTGTACTGCCTTGTTTATAGAGTAGGAAATAAAGAGATTCAACATCCATGACCCAAATTGAGACTTTTCCATTAGTAGTTTTCTGCAAGGACTTCTCTAAGGCCAAGATCTTCTAATGTACTTTCCAAGTACCGTCGTAGACCAGTGTCATCAATGACAAAATTTCTCAACTGAAACAGAAACATTAAAAAGGTTGAAATGTTACAACAGCACTTGTCATTTCAAAGGGAATAACAGTATTGAAATTGAACTACAGATGATGCAGGCAGAGGCCTTTCTAGCTATTTCTGTCAAGGGTACTTTATCGTATTTTACTAGAAAAACTAGTTAAAAATTGGGCATTTGCAACAAATTAAAATTCTTATCAAAGGATAAGTGTCTTTAAGGGAGGCAGAGTAACTTCCAATAAACTTTCGAGACTCAAGACTAACTTTTTTTTTTTGTAAAAGATGCAGGGCGAGACCCAAGAGTTGGTCACTGTTCTGCCAACCCATTCTGGATAAGAAACTACTTCCCGTTCCATAGCTTCCTGCTTGTAAGGAAGTAATTATATGGTCTCCAATAGACTGGATTAGTCCTCAGCGACAATACCGCATGTGAAGCCACAGCTGATGGTAGAGGTACATCTGAAAAAATAATATCAGCCAAGTTTTTTCAAGCCGGGGATTTTATAATGCACAAAATGTCATGCAAGATAAGTGTTAAATTTACAAGGTTAGCCTTTAATGGTAGGAAGAATTATCACCCGCAATCACAAAAGCTATGTTTAACTATCTGAAATTCCACATTCTATTCCACAAATTTTCTAGAGATTAACACGAACTAACATATGGCTTTTAAAGTCTACCAGGTATGAAATTAGAATTAATTTCCATTAAAGATTAATGGGATACCTCGTAAAAATTGATCAAACACTAAATTCTCTTTACTTTTAAATGTTTCAACCCAAGCTGATTTAACCCCCATCAAAATACTAGAGTATGAACATGTTCTACACATTTAATTTTCTGCCTTTCAAACGCTACGAAAATTAAATCTATAGTATTCAGTGGTTAGCTTGTACGCCTTACAAGCTAACCTCAGAGATTCATTATGGCAAAGTTGAAAAGTTAAGACTGAATAGGTAGTTCGCCCCTTACACTAAAAAACACTGAACTAAAGGGGGTCACTATTCTCTGGGGAACTACAAAATAAATAAATACACCACAAACTCATATACCAGACCACCACATATCACGGACACAAACGAAACAATTGAATAAAACACAAATTCAACTATTGCTATTACAACTTATGAAATACTGAAGATACTTAAAGAGTAATACTTAGTAGTTACACAGCGCCAGAGAATCTGTTCTCGAAACAAATTCTACCTTTCAAAGAAGACTAAACTTCACTCCAACAAGGAGAACTAAATACAAACAAAATCACAGTTCAAACAAGGATTACAGAGGAAATGCTATGGAAGTGAATTAAGGGGGAACTACATGATAAAGACAAAAATATGTATTACGTGACATTATTAAGCTATCATAACATTAAGTATACAATACACACACACACACACACACACACACACATATATATATATATATATATATATATATATATATATATACATACACACACACACACACACATATATATATATATATATATATATATATATCAAACCTTTGTTAATATATTTCATAACTGAATTGTATGTATACAATACACACACACACACACACACACACACACACACATATATATATATATATATATATATATATATATTCACACACACACACACACACATATATATATATATATATATATATATATATATATACAGTATATATATATATATATATATATATATATATATATTCACACACACACACACACACACACACACATATATATATATATATATATATATATATATATATATATATATATATATATATATATATATATCAAACCTTTGTTAATATATTTCATAAGTGAATTGTATATATATATATATATATATATATATATATATATATATATATATATATATTCACACACACACACACACACATATATATATATATATATATATATATATATATATATATATATATATATATATATATCAAACCTTTGTTAATATATTTCATAAGTGAATTGTAAAGGTTAAGGATTTCAGCTTCCCAATTTGCATGTCAAAATTCTTGAAGATAAAGGAATGAAGTCTATCGTCATAATGACGACATCCATTTGTCTAAATATATTTGATATAATAATAATAATAATAATAATAATAATACACCCTCAGATGGTGAGGTTGCAGACACTAAAGAAACTATCCAGCCTGAGTGGACTCGAACTCCAGTCCAGCAGATGGCAATAAGCTTTCATGTCACAAAATCTAACTAACTACTGTTGTGGTGGCCGATGTGGTAACGTCCCTGACTGGTGAACGCCAGACTGAGGTTCGAGTCCCGCTTAATTTTATGAAGTTCCTTTGGTCGCGGCAAGGGAGCCTATAGGTCTATCTGTTGAGTCATCAGCAGCCACTGCCTGGCCCTCCTTGGTCCTAGCTTGGGCGCTGATCATATGTTATATAAGGTCAGTCTCTAGGGCATTGTTCTGTTCGATAGGGCAATGTCACTGTCCCTTGCCTCTGCCATTTAAACCTTTAAAACAACGAAGGAAGATTGTTTTCAAAACCATGGGTCTTTTAAAAAACGAAATGAAAAGAAAAAATCGAATCTCAACAAAATGCTATACTTGAATTCATTGTTTCCCAGAATTTTTCGTTCTAAAATCGAATTGTTTGATCACTAAACTCACGAGATGCTGTTCTTTTGACTTCGCCACATAGAAACTTAAAATTTGATATACTGAAATTATTATTCGATAAATCAGTTCAGATTGTAGATGATATTTTTCATATAGTTTATATATCATCAAAATATATGTATTCATACGGAAGTGATCACGTGATTAATTTCATGGTGTTCCTTAAAAAAAAAAATCCCGATTATTTCATCTATACACGAGTTCCCAGCACCATCTGCTGGCAAACAAATGGCCAACAGCACTTCTAAATTAAAGGGGAAAAAGGGTCTCACACAACACTGAATTTTGTCATTTTCTCGTGAGATATCCTTCTATATAAGAAGGAGAGGGAGGGAGAGGGATCAGGGAGGATACTGATCTGATCGTTGTCAATAGGCGATTTATGAACAAAACTAAACATTAAACTCATAAAAGGAGATCGAAATTACGAGTTAATAAAAGGTTTAAGCTTAAATAGAGTTATATTTACGTTATATTTCGAAAAAGAAAAGGAAGAGAGAGAGAGAGAGAGAGAGAGAGAGAGAGAGAGAGAGAGAGAGAGAGAGAGAGAGAGAGAGAGAGAGAGATTTTAAAGGAAAATAAGTTGGAATGAATTGTAGCACAGAAGGAGCTTGGTAGGTTTTGTGGTGTGGAATGTGGTAGGCGAGAGAGATCCAAAACCGGTTTTATAGGACTAAGGATGACGTAACCAGGGGTCTCACTAGTAGGGGTGGACAGAGAGGGGGAGGAAGTAGGGGTGGACAGAGAGGGGGAGGAAGTAGGGGTGGACAGAGAGGGGGAGGAAGTAGGGGTGGACAGAGAGGGGGAGGAAGTAGGGGTGGACAGAGAGGGGGAGGAAGTAGGGCCAAGTGTTGGGGACAATGAATGAGGGTACCCGACAGACATTACGTCATCGGTGGATGGGAGGGAGTAGGGTTTAGAGGGATGGGGGGGGGGTGTAGGTAGGGGATAGGGGAAGGGGATAGAGGACGATTCGCCTGTCATCTGCATAGATTTGGCTTTAACTTATATACCAATACATTTTATTGGTATACTTGTTATTACAAAAAGGAATGCAGTGGGATAGCGAAGCGAAGAGGGGTGGTAGGATATAGAGAAAAGGGTTTCTACTTAAGCAAATGAAAATAGAAATATTTGAAAGATATCGAGTGAAAGACTTTTTATAGTCATTCATTCGACATTATGTTACACTTCCTTGATCGCTGGGTTTGCGTTTATAGGATAAGGGCACCATGAGGATAGGTTGGGTTAAGGATAGAAGGATTTTGGGAAGGTTTGTGTGTGCAGCGAGCAGGGGAAAAACGAAAGGAGATGGGGAAAAACAAGATCTGTTTCCTTATAAGGAACACGGCTAAGGAATAACCATTCTCCAATCATTTATTCCTACTTTGCATTTGTGAATTGTTAAGTGTACTTGTTTTGGAGGGGCAAGGACCTGTAGGATTACTATCCCTAGAGGATAGGGGATAGGTTACGTAAAGCAATAAGTTTGTATAGATTCTGACAGTGAATGAGGACATCCCAGACTATGTATAGTTTCGGGTTTGCGGATGTGATAGTGAGAGTGAAATTGGTTATATTTCAATTTTAACATTAATATTTATTGATTAAAAACTGTTGTGTGCAAAGAAGGAGACGAAAGCAAGGGGATTGGGATAAGTGGATAGGCTTAGTGTAGCGTAAGTGTATGAGTGAGTAAGTGAAAACTCAGATGTAGACCCCTTAGATTTTAGCCTAGGCCTAGGTTTCAATAGGCCTATGAGGGACTTAATTTAATTATTCATGGAAAATTAAGTGTTTATTTTGGATGAATAGGGTTTTTAGCTAAATCTTAAGTGTTGTTACATTATCTAAGTTTATCTGGGAGGAGGATAAGAGCAAAGAAATCCCGAGAGTGTATGTATATTTTCTAATATATGTTTAGTGACTTTTTCAGCTGTGTAAGCTGTGATTGATTGACGGAGGGGTAAGGTTTCTCTGCAAAAAAAGAAGGTAATGAGACAAAGATTCAGCTCCTGTGGGTAGATTACAATAATTGCAAGGATGATGACAGAGATTTTTCTGTTTGCAGATTTAGTCAGATTATGGGGGGATAAATGAGTGACTTCAGTGTACCACGCAGCAGAACGAGAACCTTCTTGTGGTACTTGTTGAATGAGACATTTTTTTTTTCTGGAAGTGACAATAGTCTGATATTTTATTTTTAATTTGTTTAAGAGTAGGTTGGAAAGTTGTGCTTATTGTGGTACACATTAAAGCACTTTTAGCCAGGGCTGCCGAAACGTGGAATTCACTACATCGATACGTCTAATCTGCTCCACATCTTGATCAAGTGTGGAATGTGGAATCCGAGTATTAATAAATTCCACACTTTGTAAAGAGATGATGTATGTCGATTAAAATGTAATAAAAAGTTATAAATATGAGTGTTTTATTGTTTATTTTCCCCGTGATATCTATATAAAAATCACAATCATTGTAAAGTCTATGAAAGTGTGGATGCTATGGGACTATATAGGAGGCTCAGTGGAGTTCAGCGCTTGATGTTGCAGACTCACTGAAACACTGATTCTTGAATCAGTGAACTTGAGGGAATTAATTGCAATTGCCACACAACAGTTGCCTTTTGACGAATTGATTCGTCAGCTCAAGAAAAATCTAAAAATTTATTCTTTTTGCAATTTCTGTAGACAAAATACTGTGAGGATTATATGAAATAGGCTTACCTACTCATACTGTCGTTTCATAACTTTAATTTTCTTCTATGAATGCATTTTTATGGTTTGCACTATACAAAGCTCTGTATTAATGTAAAAAGTGATGTTCGTGTAAAATTAATTTCATCACATCACTACTACGATATTTTATAATATTTCTTTTTTTCTGTAAATGGCTAAAAATCTTCGCCTAAAGTACAATATAGCATAGTCTACTCGATGTTCCTAATCTATGTTCGTACTTCCATTGTTAATTTTAATTGCTATGAATAATTTTATATCGTTATAAAATTGAATTATGTCATTGTAATGTCACTTTTATGATAATCTATCTATAGTAACGGCATTATATAATGTAGGGGTTTAAAAATACAGTAGTTACTTTCTTACGTAAACTTATAAGCCAAAGGCTTTTAGCTTACGGTATGCCTAGGCCTAATCTATATCCGTTTCTTCTTAATTAATGGTCATAGTCTTAACAAATCATTTAGTATGATAGCAAATTCCTCCTCAGTTCAATATAGTGTAACTGACAAACGTTATCAAGTGAGACTTTAGAGTTTAGAGGTGAAACTGGGACTAATCAGCGATGGTGTATTCATGAAGTTGGCGGAGTGTTGGACTGTTGGTGATGGTGGAGGGGTAGAGGGAGGATCATATTAGGTCTTGTATCTAAAACTATTTGTTTTTATGTTCATTTTCCTAAAATAAGAGATTAGAATATCGTATTGGCGAAGATGAAGGACAGAGTAATGGAGGCGTTTGGTTGGTGGTGTATTCGTAGAAGCGGTGTGTTGGTGGAGTTGGTGGTGAAGTTGGTTGTCTATCAATTATTTTGGTAGGAATATATTATGCATGTATGTACATACATGCGTGCATAAACTTAGACGGTAGGGAACCCTGGAGGAATAACTATTATTCCCAGAGAAGGAACACCTCCTTCAGCCATACCTCAACTACGTAAAGTCACCATAGGCCTAGGCTGACTTTTTGGAAATATGCCTATTTCCTTTACCGAATAAGTTAAACAGGAAATGCTAGTTCTTATATCTTTTAGCAGCCATTCCAGGGGAGGCTACTGCCATTATTGCATCTCAGGCGGTTAACTGTAGGCATTTTAAAGGGTTCTTTAGTCCCTAGACCCTACAGCTACACCTACTTTATAGCTTTCCATTTTACCTCTAATTCCATCTTGTTGTTTTTCAAGTTCTTTCATCTTCATACTGCAACTCAGAGAGGTCTGGCCTCCCCGGACCCAGCGCCAAACCATAGTAACCTCTCTGTCTCTCTCTCTCTCTCTCTCTCTCTCTCTCTCTCTCTCTCTCTCTCTCTCTCTCTCTCTCTCTCAGTCGGTTTGCTGTCAGTGATTTGATTAAAATCTCTACAATCACCAATCCACAATGGCCCACGTGGCGATGAAAATGGCCAAACCCCAGACATGGCTAAGGACATGTCTGAAGCCTTTGTCCAGACATGGATTAAAACGGCTACATTTGTTTATATATATATATATATATATATATATATATATATATATATATATGTGTGTGTGTGTGTGTGTGTGTGTGTGTGTGTGTATGTGTGTATATATGTGTGTGTGTGAATCACACCAGCTGTTACTAGTCTACTGCAGAACAAAGGCCTCAGACATGTCCTTCCACTTGCCTCTGTTTGTGGTCTTTCTATGCCCATCTATACCAGCTCACTTTCTTAGTTTGTTAATCCACCGTCTTCTCTTCTTTCTACTTCTTTTGCAATCTTTAAGGACCCATTCTGTTATTCCTAATGTTCATTTATCATTACTTCTTCTTCTTCTTCTTCTTCTTCTTTGTCTACATCTTTTCCCACTTCTATGTGGGGTCGGTGTTTCTGGTCAGCTTTCTCCATCTACCTCTGTCCCACACTTCATCACCGGTTAATCCCTTTGATCGAAGGTCATCCTTGATACAGTCCATCCACCTTCGCTTTGGTCTCCCTCTCCTTCTCATTCCCTGTACCTCCATTACTATATATGTATATATATATATATATATATATATATATATATATATATATATATATATATATATATATATATATTTGCTTTCATGTTGAATTATATATATCGTTGGATTCCAAAGTGTGCCTTGAATATGAAGAAGGAAATGCTTATCATTTAATACCAAAACACTGTCACTGGGCTGAAACTTGTAGGATGTAATAACGCTATGATATATTGTTTCGTTTTGTTTTCATTGTGATTCTCTACTTATTATGACAATACTACTAAAATTAATAATAGTAATCATGATAATAACTCATTTATTTATTTATTTATTCATTTATTTATTGATTTGATTTCACGATATCACACATCATTACAACCTGATTTGCTTGATGCCCCTTTCTCCATGTATGAGTTGTTCTTTCCTCAGCCATATCTTGTGTATCTTCGGTTATAAGTTCCCATTTGCCAAGTATAGAGGCTGGTCAAAGAAATTGAAGCATACTTAGCTTGTCTCAAACGGAGGGACCTCAACGTTGTACTGAGGGTAACTTCCTTTATGTCTTTGGTACTTCTTGAGTATGTCTCATGCCCTCACCAACAGAGTTTGAACAACTGCAGGAGAGAAAATTTTGTCGTAGGGATTCGTTAGAGATTTTTGAAATTGACTTCTGATTGACTTTATCAGATACGGTATGTTTGAAGAAAATATTGGAAAGTAGCA
>NC_090766.1:3384938-3397438 GCF_036898095.1 Palaemon carinicauda | reverse complement strand
TAGGCCAGGCAATTAAGCCAAGCATCTAATTCAAGCAGCATGAAGCCAGACAATTAAACCAAGCTTCTCTAGGCCAGGCAATTAAGCCAAGCATCTAATCCAAGCAGCATGAAGCCAGACAATTAAGCCAAGCTTCACTAGGCCAGACAATTAAGCCAAGCTTCTCTAGGCCAGGCAATTAAGCTAAGCATCTAATCCAAGCAGCATGAAGCCAGATAATTCAGCCAAGCTTCTCTAGGCCACACAATTAAGCCAAGCATCTAATTCAAGCAGCATGAAGCCAGATAATTCAGCCAAGCTTCTCTAGGCCACACAATTAAGCCAAGCATCTAATTCAAGCAGCATGAAGCCAGACAATTAAGCCAAGCTTCTCAAGACCAGGCAATTAAGCCAAGCATCTAATCCAAGCAGCATGAAGCCAGACAATTAAGCCAAGCTTCTCTAGGCCAGACAATTAAGCCAAGCTTCTCTAGGCCAGGCAATTAAGCCAAGCTTCACTATGCCAGGCAATTAAGCCAAGCATCTAATTCAAGCAGCATGAAGCCAGACAATTAAGCCAAGCTTCTCTAGACCAGGCAATTAAGCCTAGCATCTAATCCAAGCAGCATGAAGCCAGACAATTAAGCCAAGCTTCTCTAGGCCAGGCAATTAAGCCTAGCATCTAATCCAAGCAGCATGAAGCCAGACAACTAAGCCAAGCTTCTCTAGGCCAGGCAATTAAGCCAAGCATCTAATCCAAGCAGCATGAAGCCAGACAATTAAGCCAAGCTTCTCTAGGCCAGGCAATTAAGCCAAGCTTCACTAGGCCAGGCAATTAAGCCAAGCATCTAATTCAAGCAGCATGAAGCCAGACAATTAAGCCAAGCTTCTCTAGGCCAGGCAATTAAGCCAAGCATCTAATCCAAGCAGCATGAAGCCAGACAACTAAGCCAAGCTTCTCTAGGCCAGGCAATTAAGCCAAGCATCTAATTCAAGCAGCATGAAGCCAGACAATTAAACCAAGCTTCTCTAGGCCAGGCAATTAAGCCAAGCATCTAATCCAAGCAGCATGAAGCCAGACAATTAAGCCAAGCTTCACTAGGCCAGACAATTAAGCCAAGCTTCTCTAGGCCAGGCAATTAAGCTAAGCATCTAATCCAAGCAGCATGAAGCCAGATAATTCAGCCAAGCTTCTCTAGGCCACACAATTAAGCCAAGCATCTAATTCAAGCAGCATGAAGCCAGATAATTCAGCCAAGCTTCTCTAGGCCACACAATTAAGCCAAGCATCTAATTCAAGCAGCATGAAGCCAGACAATTAAGCCAAGCTTCTCAAGACCAGGCAATTAAGCCAAGCATCTAATCCAAGCAGCATGAAGCCAGACAATTAAGCCAAGCTTCTCTAGGCCAGACAATTAAGCCAAGCTTCTCTAGGCCAGGCAATTAAGCCAAGCTTCACTATGCCAGGCAATTAAGCCAAGCATCTAATTCAAGCAGCATGAAGCCAGACAATTAAGCCAAGCTTCTCTAGACCAGGCAATTAAGCCTAGCATCTAATCCAAGCAGCATGAAGCCAGATAATTAAGCCAAGCTTCTCTAGGCCAGGCAATTAAGCCTAGCATCTAATCCAAGCAGCATGAAGCCAGACAACTAAGCCAAGCTTCTCTAGGCCAGGCAATTAAGCCAAGCATCTAATCCAAGCAGCATGAAGCCAGACAATTAAGCCAAGCTTCTCTAGGCCAGGCAATTAAGCCAAGCTTCACTAGGCCAGGCAATTAAGCCAAGCATCTAATTCAAGCAGCATGAAGCCAGACAATTAAGCCAAGCTTCTCTAGGCCAGGCAATTAAGCCAAGCATCTAATCCAAGCAGCATGAAGCCAGACAACTAAGCCAAGCTTCTCTAGGCCAGGCAATTAAGCCAAGCATCTAATTCAAGCAGCATGAAGCCAGACAATTAAGCCAAGCTTCTCTAGGCCACACAATTAAGCCAAGCATCTAATTCAAGCAGCATGAAGCCAGATAATTCAGCCAAGCTTCTCTAGGCCACACAATTAAGCCAAGCATCTAATTCAAGCAGCATGAAGCCAGACAATTAAGCCAAGCTTCTCTAGGCCAGGCAATTAAGCCAAGCATCTAATCCAAGCAGCATGAAGCCAGACAACTAAGCCAAGCTTCTCTAGGCCAGGCAATTAAGCCAAGCATCTAATTCAAGCAGCATGAAGCCAGACAATTAAACCAAGCTTCTCTAGGCCAGGCAATTAAGCCAAGCATCTAATCCAAGCAGCATGAAGCCAGACAATTAAGCCAAGCTTCACTAGGCCAGACAATTAAGCCAAGCTTCTCTAGGCCAGGCAATTAAGCTAAGCATCTAATCCAAGCAGCATGAAGCCAGATAATTCAGCCAAGCTTCTCTAGGCCACACAATTAAGCCAAGCATCTAATTCAAGCAGCATGAAGCCAGATAATTCAGCCAAGCTTCTCTAGGCCACACAATTAAGCCAAGCATCTAATTCAAGCAGCATGAAGCCAGACAATTAAGCCAAGCTTCTCAAGACCAGGCAATTAAGCCAAGCATCTAATCCAAGCAGCATGAAGCCAGACAATTAAGCCAAGCTTCTCTAGGCCAGACAATTAAGCCAAGCTTCTCTAGGCCAGGCAATTAAGCCAAGCTTCACTATGCCAGGCAATTAAGCCAAGCATCTAATTCAAGCAGCATGAAGCCAGACAATTAAGCCAAGCTTCTCTAGACCAGGCAATTAAGCCTAGCATCTAATCCAAGCAGCATGAAGCCAGACAATTAAGCCAAGCTTCTCTAGGCCAGGCAATTAAGCCTAGCATCTAATCCAAGCAGCATGAAGCCAGACAACTAAGCCAAGCTTCTCTAGGCCAGGCAATTAAGCCAAGCATCTAATCCAAGCAGCATGAAGCCAGACAATTAAGCCAAGCTTCTCTAGGCCAGGCAATTAAGCCAAGCTTCACTAGGCCAGGCAATTAAGCCAAGCATCTAATTCAAGCAGCATGAAGCCAGACAATTAAGCCAAGCTTCTCTAGGCCAGGCAATTAAGCCAAGCATCTAATCCAAGCAGCATGAAGCCAGACAACTAAGCCAAGCTTCTCTAGGCTGGGCAATTAAGCCAAGCATCTAATCCAAGCAGCATGAAGCCAGACAATTAAGCCAAGCTTCTCTAGGCCAGGCAATTAAGCCAAGCTTCACTAGGCCAGGATATTAAGCCAAGCATCTAATTCAAGCAGCATGAAGCCAGGCAATTAAGCCAAGCTTCTCTAGGCCAGACAATTAAGCCAAGCATCTAATTCAAGCAGCATGAAGCCAGACAATTAAGCCAAGCTTCTCTAGGCCAGGCAATTAAGCCAAGCTTCACTAGGCCAGGCAATTAAGCCAAGCATCTAATTCAAGCAGCATGAAGCCAGACAATGAAGCCAAGCTTCTCTAGGCCAGGCAATTAAGCCAAGCATCTAATCCAAGCAGCATGAAGCCAAACAACTAAGCCAAGCTTCTCTAGACCAGGCAATTAAGCCAAGCATCTAATCCAAGCAGCATGAAGCCTGACAATTAAGCCAAGCTTCTCTAGGCCAGGCAATTAAGCCAAGCTTCACTAGGTCAGGCAATTAAGCCAAGCATCTAATTCAAGCAGCATGAAGCCAGACAATTAAGCCAAGCTTCTCTAGACCAGGCAATTAAGCCTAGCATCTAATCCAAGCAGCATGAAGCTAGACAATTAAGCCAAGCTTCTCTAGGCCAGGCAATTAAGCCAAGCATCTAATCCAAGCTGCATGAAGCCAGACAATTAAGCCAAGCTTCTCTAGGCCAGGCAATTAAGCTAAGCTTCACTAGGCCAGGCAATTAAGCCAAGCATCTAATTCAAGCAGCATGAAGCCAGACAATTAAGCCAAGCTTCTCTAGACCAGGCAATTAAGCCAAGCTTCACTAGGCCAGACAATTAAGCCAAGCTTCTCTAGGCCAGGCAATTAAGCCAAGCTTCACTAGGTCAGGCAATTAAGCCAAGCATCTAATTCAAGCAGCATGAAGCCAGACAATTAAGCCAAGCTTCTCTAGACCAGGCAATTAAGCCTAGCATCTAATCCAAGCAGCATGAAGCCAGACAACTAAGCCAAGCTTCTCTAGGCCAGACAATTAAGCCAAGCATCTAATCCAAGCAGCATGAAGCCAGATAATTAAGCCAAGCTTCTCTAGGCCAGGCAATTAAGCCAAGCATCTAATTCAAGCAGCATGAAGCCAGACAATTAAGCCAAGCTTCTCTAGGGCAGGCAATTAAGCCAAGATTCACTAGGCCAGGCAATTAAGCCAAGCATCTAATTCAAGCAGCATGAAGCCAGACAATTAAGCCAAGCTTCTCTAGACCAGGCAATTAAGCCAAGCATCTAATCCAAGCAGCATGAAGCCAGACAATTAAGCCAAGCTTCTCTAGGCCAGGCAATTAATCCAAGCATCTAATCCTAGCAGCATGAAGCCAGACAATTAAGCCAAGCTTCTCTAGGCCAGGCAATTAAGCCAAGCTTCACTAGGCCAGGCAATTAAGCCAAGCATCTAATTCAAGCAGCATGAAGCCAGACAATTAAGCCAAGCTTCTCTAGACCAGGCAATTAAGCCAAGCATCTAATCCAAGCAGCATGAAGCCAGACAATTAAGCCAAGCTTCTCTAGGCCAGGCAATTAAGCCAAGCATCTAATTCAAGCAGCATGAAGCCAAACAATTAAGACAACATTCAAAATTCGTCAGTACATCATGAATGTCTGTCGATAATTATTGGCATATAAATGACTAGCATGAAGAGAAGCAACTTGAAGCCTATTTCAGTGTTCTGGCCTTTGAACTTACGGGCTTTTACGCCGCGCCAGAGGTAGCCCCTTTATACCGAAATAGGTTTCGGCCAACTTCCCTTACTCCAGCTAGCTTATTAGTAGTCAGTAGTGTCTGATGACAACCATCAAGCCAGGCAATTAAGCCAAGCATCCTTAGGACCAAGACTGACTTTGCTCCCAGCCCTCCATCAACAGCCATTGGATGAACACCTCACCAGAGACGCAGCTTCCTTCCCCAGCTGAATTATCTTGGGCCAACCTATAAGGACAAGACTGCATACTAGAAGAAGCCTAGCTCGTTCCCTCTGCAGAGCCGGTCTTCTAGATTATTCCCCCAGAACCACCCGAAGGTTGGTATCCAAAAGAATAGATCTAGATATCCGACCATTTGTACACTTGACAAAGGTCCTGTACACCCCATCAAGGTACATAGCATACTAGAACCTGCTAGGTTTCTTCCCTCTGCAGCACCAGTCCTCCAGATTATTCCAAGCATCATCCAAGCTGGAGAGTTAAGCATTGCATTCCTCAAGCTGGGCCATCCATCCAAGCACCCTTCAAGGTGGGTAGTCAGTCAGGTCAAAGGACCTTTTCTTAGGGTTCCTTTTCACTTTCATATTTTCACAGGGCTGCTCCTTTATCCTTCTTTACGCTCTAACACTATCCTTCGCTATACACTAACACAAGACACCCAAAACCTTTAAATCCTTATAATATCCTCATCAAGTCTGATATTATCCATGAGCTTTAGGTCTTTGTCCATGTCCTTTATTTGGAGCCATTCCTCGGCCTGGTCGTTGGCCATCATTTCCTCTTCCATGAGCTTTAGGTCTTTGTCCATGTCCTTTATTTGGAGCCATTCCTCGGCCTGGTCGTTGGCCATCATTTCCTCTTCCATGAGCTTTAGGTCTTTGTCCATGTCCTTTACTTGGAGCCATTCCTCGGCCTGGTCGTTGGCCATCATTTCCTCTTCCATGAGCTTTAGGTCTTTGTCCATGTCCTTTACTTGGAGCCATTCCTCGGCCTGGTCGTTGGCCATCATTTCCTCTTCCATGAGCTTTAGGTCTTTGTCCATGTCCTTTACTTGGAGCCATTCCCCAGTTAAGTTCTTGGTCATTGTATCCTCTCCCAAAAGCTGAAGAACTTCTTCCGTGATTTGAAGCCCTTCCTCGAACTGGTCCTTGGCCATCAATTCCTCGTCCAAGGACTAGAGGTTTTTGTTTATGTCCACGATATGGAGCCATTCCTAGTCCTGGTCCTTGGCCATCAATTTCACGTCCTTGAGGTTGTCCAAAGGGAATATTTTGTCCATTTACATTTGGTTGTCCTGGTCCTCTCCTAATTTGATTGGGTTGTCCATATAGATTTGGTTGTCCTTGAGCTATTCCTCGTCCTGGTCCTTGGCCACCAATTCCTCGTCCTGGTCCTTGTCCTGGTCCTGGCATTCCTCGTCCTGGTCCTTGTCCTGGTCCTGGCATACCTCGTCCTGGTCCTTGTCCTGGTCCTGGCATTCCTCGTCCTGGTCCTTGTCCTGGTCCTGGCATTCCTCGTCCTGGTCCTTGTCCTGGTCCTGGCATTCCTCGTCCTGGTCCTTGGCCATCAATTTCACGTCCTTGAGGTTGTCCAAAGGGAATATTTTGTCCATTTACATTTGGTTGTCCTGGTCCTCTCCTAATTTGATTGGGTTGTCCATATAGATTTGGTTGTCCTTGAGCTATTCCTCGTCCTGGTCCTTGGCCACCAATTCCTCGTCCTGGTCCTTGTCCTGGTCCTGGCATTCCTCGTCCTGGTCCTTGTCCTGGTCCTGGCATACCTCGTCCTGGTCCTTGTCCTGGTCCTGGCATTCCTCGTCCTGGTCCTTGTCCTGGTCCTGGCATTCCTCGTCCTGGTCCTTGTCCTGGTCCTGGCATTCCTCGTCCTGGTCCTTGGCCATCAATTCCTCGTCCTGGTCCTTGTCCTGGTACTGGCATTCCTCGTCCTGGTCCTTGGCCATCAATTCCTCGTCCTGGTCCTTGTCCTGGTCCTGGCAATCCTCGTCCTGGTCCTTGGCCATCAATTCCTCGTCCTGGTCCTTGGCCATCAATTCCTCGTCCTGGTCCTTGTCCTGGTCCTGGCATTCCTCGTCCTGGTCCTTGGCCATCAATTCCTCGTCCTGGTCCTTGGCCATCAATTCCTCGTCCTGGTCCTTGGCCATCAATTCCTCGTCCTGGTCCTGGTCCTGGTCCTTTCCCAATTTGATTGGGTAGTCCAAATAGATTTGGTTGTCCTGGTCTTTGGCTACCGCATCCACAAGCTGGAGCCCTCCCTAGTTCTGGTCTTTTGCCATCAATTCGTAGTCCTTGAGGTTTTCCAAATTGATTGGGTTGTCCATATCGTTTGGGTTGGCCATATAGATTTGGTTTTCCATTGAGATCTGGTCGTCCAAATGGATGTTTTTGTTTATATAGATCTGGCTGTCCATATCGATGTTTTTGTTTATATAGATCTGGCTGTCCATATCGATGTTTTTGTCCATATCGATCTTTTTGTCGGGCATATAGATTTGGTTGTCCAAATGGAAGAGTTGATTCATATGGATTTTGTAGTTGTAATGGATCTGGGTATTCGAATGAAGATGAATATTCAAACGGATTATATTGTTCAGGCAGATCAGGTTGTGCTGATGGCACCATACCTTTTGGCATTGGAAACCAACTTTCGATACGTTTAATCGTCGTGTCCTTCTTCTTCTTCTTCTTCTTCTTCTTCTTCTTCTTCTTTTTCTTTTTCTTCTCCGATTTCTCGCCGAATTCCCCAAATTTAGCATCTTCCGTGATATTACTTCCTAAGAATCTTTTGAAAATGCAAGGGAAAAGTTTCATTATTAGCTTTCTGTGCTTGATTAAAGTTATAAGAATTCCTAATTGTTTCAAATAAATGGTTAAATATATTAAGCCTGGAGAACTAATTAACCCAGGATGTTCACATATTGAGCTCGAGTAATCTGTTGATTGACCTTCTTCTATTGATTCCTCGTTCAGTCATTCTCCTCCTCCTCCTCCTTTTCCTCATTCGTCTTCTTCTGATAAAGATCTTGTCTAAGCTTCTCTATCTGCCTTGTAAGGTCACACTTACCTTTTCCTTCTCTCTTTATGTCGCCTTCTTTCAAAGAAGTCATCTGCCTGGTACTTGCCAAGTCCCTTTTCAGCTTGAAAATTTCTTCCTTAAGCTTAGCAATTATTCTACAGTCGGTTTTTTTCTGTAAGGTTAGACTCTCGCTTCTCTCTGGATGACTTTCAACCTTTCCCTGTATCGGGTCTCTTCCATTCCAGAGGGAGACAGTTGGATCATCCGCAGTAACATGACGATAATCCTTCTCCTCCTTTTCATTATCAACATCATTACTGGTTAAATTTACCTGTGTCGTTTCTTCAATCAGATCTGCCACCGACTCTTCTTTTATCTCTTCATCTGAGGAGTCCTCCTCTTTTACCTCCTTTTCTACTTGCTCCTCCTCCTTTTCCTCCTTTTCTTCATTCTTCTTCTCATAAAGATGTTTTCTAAGCTCCACTATTTCATTCTTTAGCTCATCCATGATCTTTTCTATAGGTAGGTAGGACGTGGGAATTCCACTAGGCTTAGAAATAACTTTATAGTCTGCTTTTTCCTGCAGTGATCGACTCTCGCTCCTTGGATCTCTGGCCATTTGTTCCCGGTTCTTCTGGTCACTTTTAACCACCTCTTTTTGCAGCCAGCTATTTAAAGGAGGTCGTTTTGTTTCTTCCTTTGAACACCTGTGGACACTTCCTTTGACAGCCAATTGTTTTTGAACTGGTAGGCCCCATTGACCCTGAGGAGGTCCTGCTGGACGAGGAGCAGGTCCAGGTGGACCCCGAGGTCGTCCTGGTGGACCCTGAGGAGCTGGTGGACCCCGAGGAGCTGGTGGACCCCGAGGAGCTGGTGGACCCCGAGGAGCTGGTGGACCCCAAGGAGCTGGTGGACCCCGAGGAGCTGGTGGACCCCGAGGAGGTGGTGGACCCTGAGGAGCTGGTGGACCCCGAGGAGCTGGTGGACCCCAAGGAGCTGGTGGACCCCGAGGAGCTGGTGGACCCCGAGGAGGTGGTGGACCCTGAGGAGCTGGTGGACCACGAGGAGCTGGTTGACCATAAGGATATCCTGGTTGACCATAAGGACCATGAGGAGGTCCTTGGGGACCCCGAGGAGGTCCTGGTGGACCATGAAGAGGTCCTGGTGGACCTTGAGGATATCCTGGTTGACCGTAAGGATATCCTGGTTGGCCATAAGGATATCCTGTCTGACCATAAGGACCATGAAGAGGTCCTGTCTGACCATAAGGACCTTGAGGAGGTCCTGCCTGACCATAAGGGCCTTGTGCATAGGGGTCCTGCATTGCATAAGGGTCTGGAACATCTTTGTCCGTTTTGTCGTCTCCTTTCTTCTTCTTACCTAATCCAAATATCTTTTCAAAAATCTTCTTATACATTTTAAAAGGGTTGAATATGTATGGAAGGATATTTTTCATATCCTTGATGAATTCTGTCTGGATTGCTTCTAGGTCAGAGACCCTTTCTTCCAAAGTTCTATTGTCCATCTTCCTTCCATCCATGTTCATCTTCCTTCTTTCAAAATATCCCCTTTCATTCCACCAACCGTGTCTGCGCTTCTCCCGCTCCAGTTCCTTTTCTCTTTTCTTCATCTGCTCTTTGAAAACCTCTTCTTTCTGTTGTAGAAGATTCACGAGTCTAGTGTTTTCCTTTCTCAGTGCATTATTTTCTTGCGTGACGAAATCGACTTTCCTCTCCAGGGATAGTATTCTGTTCATCATTTCCTCTCGTTCGCATTCGTCCTGGGCACATGGCTGCCTCGAACGTGCCACTTCTTTCTTCTTCAGAGAAAGAGAATCTTTGATTATCTTGTGCCTAATGTGGGGATAAAACTCCATCGGCTCTTTGTCTTTTCTTTCTTTTTCTAAAATCCTCAACTTCCATTGGCCTTCCTCAAATTCACCGCCGTGGCCACCCTGGCGATAACGTTCCTGTTCATAATCGTAATTGGTCAAATTTTCCCATTGCTGATTATCCTGTTCGTCGGTGTTCCAGCCGTAGTATTCCCCTCGTAACGCATCTAGCAGTGTCTCTATGTCACAACCCCACTCGTCTCCATAACAATTTGCATACCAACCCAGGAGACTGTTGAGGTACTCTCCAACTACAAGCGAATTGTTCCATACTAGATGGTTGATAGCAACAGCCAAGCTGAAAGCATCAGTGCCGGGGCCGCACTCCCATCCCGAAAGGATCTTGGGAGCGAACCATTGACACCCATGTGGGATCTGTTGAGGGTTAAAAGGATTGAATCCGATCGGTGTCATTAGGCCTAAGTCGATCACTGTCACCCTCGGAACCCCTCCTTCGGGCGGAAAGTCTACCATAACGTTATGGAATTTCACATCGTTATGGCAGTAACCAGCGTCGTGGAAGCTTTGCAGTATTTCAGCAAGCTCTATCAGTACGGGCAGCAACTCCTCCCAGGGTGGTGCCATCTCCCACACCCAGTCTTGGAGCGTCATCTGATGGCACGACATGACGATCCCCTGCTTGTCTCTAGTGATTCCTATGACTTCTGGAACCGCCAAATGCTGGAATTGGAGGAGATTTAGAACTTCGGGATCCGTATCGCCGGTAGTCGTTTTCAGGCAGCAGCCTTCGAATATCCCACCAAGTTTATGGACGCTTCCGAATGCGCCTTCTCCAAGTGCCTCGGTTACGAAGTACCAAATATCCTCATATTCGTACATGGGCAAACCTGTCACTGAACAGTATTCTATTGGGTACATCCAATCTTCATGGATTAAAGGTTTCGTCCAAATCTGGGACATTTTATTATAACACACAAAACTGGCAAAACCATTTGCAGCAGATAATGATACAAAACATCCATTCATCGATTTACTCGCCATTTTTTAATAATAACTATCTTCTTTGACACCTGAACTAAGCATAATAGTAAAAGAGAGAGAGAGAGAGAGAGAGAGAGAGAGAGAGAGAGAGAGAGAGAAATGCATTTTCCCCACAGAGGGATTACTCGGAGGGGGAGGGGGAGGGAGTGAAGGTAGATATCAGAGGAGAGAGAGAGAGAGAGAGAGAGAGAGAGAGAGAGGAAAAAAATAAGCTGGGAGTTGAAATCTTTCTAAAACTAAGCACTGGAGAGAGAGAGAGAGAGAGAGAGAGAGAGAGAGGAAAAAAATAAGCTGGGAGTTGAAATCTTTCTAAAACTAAGCACTGGAGAGAGAGAGAGAGAGAGAGAGAGAGAGAGAGACATTAGAATGCAACAAATTCTTGTTTGGCTTCAGCCGGAGTCGATATGTCTTCAGGTAAGAAGAGAGAGAGAGAGAGAGAGAGAGAGAGAGAGAGAGCTCCATTAGGATACAACAACTTCCTTTTCGCCTTCAGCCGATATGTCTTCAGGTAAGAAGGTTCCAAGAAAGATAGAGAGAAAAACTAGCGTATAATAACTTTCTTATTTATTATCATATATATTAATATACGGATAAAGCGACCGAGAATCCACTAGAAGTGCAGAAAAAAAATAAAAAGACCGACAAGAAAATGAAAGATTAACACTAGTTTTCTTTCGCCTCGAATCGTAAAATTTTGCAGCGCTTGAAGCGTTCCTGAGGCAAAGCCAACTGGCGCTGAAGACATTTTTGGAATTATTCATTTTTCGTTCAATTCCGTATAGATTTCATTCGTGTTCGTGTTGACAGTTAAGGAAATAATTGAAAAAAGAAGCAATCCTAATTCTCTCTCTCTCTCTCTCTCTCTCTCTCTCTCTCTCTCTCTCATAGAAATGTTCAGAGCGTCTTCAAAGGTGGAAGATGATTTGGTTTCTTCTCCGATTTCCATTTCATCCTTCACACATTTTGACTCCGAGAGAGAGAGAGGGAGAGAGAGAGAGAGAGAGAGAAAGAGGAGAGAGAGAGAGAGAGAGAGAGAGAGAGAGAGAGAGAGTATGCATTATCATCCTTTTTCATTCCTGAAAACTAGAGAGAGAGAGAGAGAGAGAGAGAGAGAGAGAGAGTATGCATTCTCGTCCTTTCTAAACGCCACCAAGACGTTGTCTATTCAATATAAACGTAAAATAGCATATCTAAGTACCGCACACACACACACACACACACACACATATATATATATATATATATAAGTGTGCGTCTTTTAATTCCTAACCGTAAGCGCATCTTGTATAACAGCTGCCGAATGGTCGCTCGCTCTCGCATCTCTCCGTGTTTTAATCTATTCCTTCTCAATTACACATAAAACCTTTCGTTTCTCTATTTCTTATTAATTAATAAAACCCGTGAACAAATGCATATGAAATCCACTCAAATAAGGTTATTTGTCTTATATATATATATATATATATATATGTATATATATATATTACTAACAGCCGATTATATATATATATATATATATATAATCGGCTGTTAGTAATCCACTGCAGAACAAGGGCCTCAGACATGACTTTCCACTTGCGTCTGATTACGGTCTTTCTATGCCAGTCCATGCCCGCAAGCTTTCTTAGTTCGTCAATCCGTCGCCTTCTCTTCCTTCTCTCTCTCTCTCTCTCTCTCTCTCTCTCTCTGTGTAAACCTGGTGGCGTAGTGGTAAGCGCAC
>NC_090766.1:3361961-3384438 GCF_036898095.1 Palaemon carinicauda | reverse complement strand
GCAGTCTACTATCCAGGCAGCATAACCTAAGCCATTTTCTATCATCCACTTGAACGTCTGATCCCTGTAGATGCCAAACTGTAGCCGGTAGTGCCCCAACACAGTGATACGGTCGTTGACGTTACCCCCAACTTTACGGACCGCATCAACTGCGTTCTTCTCTACAGTTTCGGCAGGCAGACAAGCTGGAGTAGAGCCCTGATTATTTTTGGCAGACACACGTCGAGCCTCTCGACTGTACCTCAACACCAGGGTACCATTACCCATCCTTTGGAAAGTAGGTTTGGCATCCATATCTGCAAGGAAATAGTAGTTTTAGAATACAGCAATAACTGCTTAGTGGAAAATGAATTAATTTTAGTGCAGGTTGTGATGAACATGTCACCTTTCAAGCCCAATTTCTCTAATTCAAACGATAATTTTTTCCCATTCAAACATGAAAAATTATGCAATTTAATAGCCAACAAGATAGAAAATTTATTCATGGTGTACCTTTTTGAATTATGATCAACTTTTTTCACAGTCAAACATGAAAAGTTATGGAATATAATAGCATACAAGATAGAAAACTTATTAGTGCTAATGCAAAAACTTTGAAAATACAATCTTGTTGGCATTCAAGCCCAATTTCTCAAAACCTAAACTTATAAAAAAAATTTCTACTACTGTACAAATTTAAACGATAATTTTTTTTTCCCATTCAAACATGAAAAATTATGCAATTTAATAGCCAACAATATAGAAAACTTATTAGTGCTAATGCAAACACTTTGAAAATACAATCTTGTTGGCATTCAAGCCCATTTTCTCAAAAACTAAACTTATAAAAAAATTTCTACTACTGTACAAATTTAAACGATAATTTTTTCCCATTCAAACATGAAAAATTATGCAATTTAATAGCCAACAAGATAGAAAAGTCATTCATGCTGTACCTTTTGGAATTATGATCAATTTTTTTCACAGTCAAACATGAAAAGTTATGGAATATAATAGCATACAAGATAGAAAAATAATAGTACATTTTGAATGATGATAATTGTTTTTTTTCATTCAAACATGAAAAGTTATGGAATTTAATACCCTACATGATACAAAAATTACTACTACTGTAACCTTTTTGAATGGTGAACAATTTTCTCACATTCAAACTTGAAAAGTTATGGAAGTTAATACTCTACAAGATAGAAAAATTGCTATTACTGTTATTGTGTCCACTATTTTTCTTTATTGTCAATGCAAATTTTTCATTCTAACATATACAGTCAAAGAATCCAATACACTAGAAGTTGGACTTTCAATATTAAAATAAGAAAACGTTCTATATAAATATCATTCGGTTTTGACATTGATTCCATTGTTTATATAATAATTTTTGTCCAGCATTCTCAAATATTTTAGGCTGCCACAGAACCACTTGATTAAAGATTCGTGTAAGTAATATTTAAATAATACAAATCTCGTGATAAATATTACGCTTTAGCCTCCCACAAATTGGTATAAAACCTCTCTGAGGCTACAGTCAGTATATACTTACTTTTCGAAAACACCAAAACCTCCTATTGTATACAATAATGGCTGCCAAACGATCGTCTTCAACGGGTTAAATGCCTGGTGAATTAACTTTCGAAATACTGGTTACCAAGCTAATGATAGTTACCTAAATTATAATTTATAACACTTGGCTGCTTACAGCACACGTCATTATTTCATGTTGTTCGCCAATAACAGCCATTTCATTGATAAAATCTTCAATTTTTGTCCGACAATGTACAATGTTTTTATGCTGCCACACAACCATTTGATCAAAGATTCGTGTAATTAACACTTAAATTATAAGCTTTTCTTTTTAATTATTCACACACATTTAAAACACGTTTTGGCCTCCCACAAATTGGTATGGAATCCCACCGAGGCTACAGTCAGTATACTTATTTTTCGAATAAAAGCACCGAAACATATCGTAAACAACAATGGCTCCCAATCGCTTGGCTTCAACGGGTTAAGTCCCTCTTAATTAACTTTCGAAATGCCGAGTACCTAGGCAATGACAGTTATCTAAATTACACTTTGTAACACTTGGTTGTTTACAGCACCCGTCATTTTTTAAAAAAAACAGTAATTGTATTAAGAAAAAAAGCACTTACCGTCCAAAATAAGTTTGCGTTCTGGAACTCACACGCGTTCGTTATCACTTATCAGCATTCCTGGACTGAAATCTTTCTACCCGGAGATAGCTACCCGCCCGAGGATAGCGTTATGTTGGGCTAGCAGTAAATAACTCTCTCGATTAGTAAGGCCAGGTCATAATAACAGACGATGTTTTAGTATAGTGTCTCGATAGGATCCTAGTAGGGAAATAAGGAAAAAAACGACTTAAGTAATGAACAATTAAAATAAAATATTAACATTAAAACAGAATAGAGGAAAATTTCCCTGTTTTAGGAAAATGAGAAGAAAACTTCGAAATCAACAGAGAAAGTTTACTCGGTTTCGCATTTATGTAAAGCACGATACTTAAATGGGAGAAGCTACAAAATCTCTAACAAATAGTAGAAAAGTTGGTTCTATTAATGAGGGTACTAATACTCTGGTGTATATAAAGCCCTAACCACTGATAGTCATAATGTGGCCAGTTGGAGGAAAATTAACGTTTTGGGGAAATTTTGAGTCCAAGAGGGTAAAAAGGGAAAAATAATACCAAAATCAATTGGGAAATTTTATTCGAAGGTTTCATATTTATGAAAAGCAGGATATATGTAAAATGAAATTGGGAAGACACAAAATCTATAACAAATAGCAAAAAGATTGTTTCTGTTAATGAGGGCACGAATTCTGAACAGATGGTAGTGGGAGTAGATCGACAGTTTAACTATTATGTTGTTGCAGATTAACTATTATCCCTCCCGGCAAACAAAGGATTAACGAAGCTTTTAATCCGACCCAAAGAATTTCTATTAGACAATAAATAAGCTTGAAAACAACAGAATCAGTTTTCATGTTGGATAATTTTACTATTTATTTGGAATTTTCTCCACAAATAATTAAAATTATGTTATCGGCATGCATTCAACACATTATGTACGCCTGTTTTTCATAACTTTATATATATTTTCTAAAATATCCATCCTCGCTCATCATCATATATTATTTTTCTTCCTTCACACTAACGAAAAAAAAAAATTGGTTTTCAAAGAAATGGGAAGTTTTTCTTTTAGTAAATTCGTAACCTTTTCTTCACAAATATTTGATTTGTATCTAGATTTCTATTATGCTATAGGCCCACTGTATTCCTATTGTTGAATGTACCTCAAGTTCAGGAGATAGCCATGAACCAATTTTGAAAGACCAAAACAGGGATATTTAGTCTCGCCCATCTTGCAACACTGTCACTATGCCTTTTCATTCAGTCTTGTTAATGGTTAAGGGAAATATTGTTTGCACAAAGATTACTCATCTTAAAATCGAATCAAAATACTAATACACCTATCACTGTATCAGTCACAAATGTTGATAAATGAACTGTGGGCTTAAATGACTGCACAGATATTGAAAAATAAAAAATAAAAATCTCATTCCTAGATTTGCTTACTATGTGGAATAAAAAAAGAATGAAAGCAAATTAAAAACAATAAGAATGAAATTTTGGCAGCATGTTGCATCCGGAAGCAGGCCTGGTGGTTGGGCGATAAATTTTGTCAATTTTCAAGTTTTTGCCTTTTTTAATAATAATAATAATAATTATTATTATCATTATTATTATTATTATTATTATTATTATTATTATTATTATTTGCTAAGCTACAGCCCTAGTTAGAAAAGCAGGATAAGTTATAAGCCCAAGGGCTCCAACAGGGAAAGCAACCCAGTGAGGATAGGAAAAAAGAATAAATAGAATATTTTAAGAACAGTAACAACATTAAAATAAATATTTCCTATATAAACTATAAAAACTTTAACAAAACAAGATGAAGAGAACTCTAACCCAAGACAGTAGAAGACCATGGTACAGAGGTTAAGGCACTACCCAAGACTAGAGAACAATAGTTTGATTTTCTTGGTCACAGGTGAAATAAAACTTCTAGAACAATGTGTAGTTTTGAGCAAATTGAGGGGTAAAAATGGGTAATTTTCACTTTTTTTACTTTTCTTGACTTGAATATATATCTGGTTGCCAGACATAGAAAAATTTTTTGCGACACATTGAGTTGGTATAGAATTTGAGCCCCATACATAGTATAATCAGAATCATGAATAATATTGTATCTAACCCATTTCAGAATTCTGCAGATTGAGGGGTAAAAATGGGTAAATTTCACGTTTTTTACTTTTCTCGACTGAAATACATATCTGGTTGCCAGACATAGAAACAATTTTTGCGTCACATTGAGTTGGTATACAATTTGATCCCCATACATAATATAATCAAAATCATGAATAATATTGTATCTAACCCATTTAGAAATTCTGTGATAGAGGGGTAAAAATGGGTAATTTTCACTTTTCTGACTTTTCTCGACTGAAATACATATCTGGTTGCCAGACATAGAAACAATTTTTGCGTCACATTGAGATAGTATTGAATTTGATCCCCATACATAGTATAATCAGAATCATGAATAATATTGTATCTAACCCATTTCAGAAATCTGCGATAGAGGGGTAAAAATGGGTAATTTTCACTTTTTTTACTTTTCTCGACTGAAATACATATCTGGTTGCCAGACATAGAAACAATTTTTGCGTCACATTGAGTTGGTATACAATTTGATCCCCATACATAGTATAATCAAAATCATGAATAATATTGTATCTAACCCATTTCAGAATTCTGCGATAGAGGGGTAAAAATGGGTAATTTTCACATTTTTTACTTTTCTCGACTGAAATACACATCTGGTTGCCAGACATAGAAACAATTTTTGCGTCACATTGAGTCGGTATACAATTTGATCCCCATACATAGTATAATCAAAATCATGAATAATATTGTATCTAACCCATTTCAAAATTCTGCGATAGAGGGGTAAAAATGGGTAATTTTCACTTTTTTTGACTTTTCTCGACTGAAATACATATCTGGTTGCCAGACATAGAAACAATTTTTGCGTAACATTGAGTTGGTATACAATTTGATCCCCATACATAGTATAATCAAAATCATGAATAATATTGTATCTAACCCATTTCAGAATTCTGCGATAGAGGGGTAAAAATGGGTAATTTTCACTTTTTTGACTTTTCTCGACTGAAATACATATCTGGTTGCCAGACATAGAAACAATTTTTGCGTCACATTGAGTTGGTATAGAATTCGAGCCCTATACATAGTATAATCAAAATCATGAATAATATTGTACCTAACCCATTTCAGAATTCTGCGATAGAGGGGTAAAAATGGGTAATTTTCACTTTTTTTACTTTTCTCGACTGAAATACATATCTGGTTGCCAGACATAGAAACAATTTTTGCGTCACATTGAGTTGGTATAGAATTCGAGCCCTATACATAGTATAATCAGAATCATGAATAATATTGTATCTAACCCATTTCAGAATTCTGCGATAGAGGGGTAAAAATGGGTAATTTTGACATTTTTGACTTTTCTCGACTGAAATACATATCTGGTTGCCAGACATAGAAACAATTTTTGCGTCACATTGAGTTGGTATACAATTTGATCCCCATACATAGTATAATCAAAATCATGAATAATATTGTATCTAACCCATTTCAGAATTCTGCGATAGAGGGGTAAAAATGAGTAATTATGTTATTTTTATTAGTAAAATAAATTTTTGAATATACTTACCCGATAATCATGTAGCTGTCAACTCCGTTGCCCGACAGAATTCTATGGAGGGATACGCCAGCTATCACAATACTAGAAGGGGGTGTACTTACCAGCGCCACCTGTGGCCAGGTACTATAGTACTTCTTGTTGACACCTCCTCAATTTTTCCTCGGTCCACTGGTTCTCTATGGGGAGGAAGGGAGGGTCAATTAAATCATGATTATCGGATAAGTATATTCAAAAATTTATTTTACTAATAAAAATAACATTTTTCAATATTAAACTTACCCGATAATCATGTAGCTGATTCACACCCAGGGGGGTGGGTGAAAACCAGTGTACAAGATTAAAGGATAGCTAAGTATCCCATATTTCATATAACAGTTATCTCAAATAACAATGAAATAATAAGTACCTGGTAAGGAAGTCGAATTGAACCGTTACTCTGCCTCTTTTTTAAGTTCGTCTTCCTTACTGAGCGCAGCGTTCCTCTTGGAGGCTGAATCAACTCAAAGGTGCTAAAGTATATAGGGCTGGAACCCCTACTAAAGGACCTCTACACAACCTCTAACCCAGGCGCTTCTCAAGAATGAATTGACCACCCGCCAAATCAAAAGGATGCGGAAGGCTTCTTAGCCTACCGTAACAACCATAAAAACAACAATAAAAGCATTCAAGAGAAAGGTTAAAAAAGGTTATGGGATTAAGGGAATGTAGTGGCTGAGCCCTCACCTACTACTGCACTCGCTGCTACGAATGGTCCCAGGGTGTAGCAGTTCTCGTAAAGAGACTGGACATCTTTAAGATAAAATGATGCAAACACTGACTTGCTCCTCCAATAGGTTGCATCCATTATGCTCTGCAGAGAACGGTTTTTATTAAAGGCCATCGAAGTAGCTACGGCTCTTACTTCGTGGGTCCTTACCTTCAGCAACGCAAGGTCTTCCTCCTTTAAGTGAGAATGGGCTTCTCTAATCAGAAGCCTTACATAATACGAAACCCCGTTCTTGGACATGGGCCTCGAAGGTTTCTTGATGGCACACCATAAGGCTTCTGACTGTCCTCGAATAGGTTTAGACCTATTAAGATAATACTTGAGAGCTCTGACAGGGCAAAGAACTCTCTCTAGTTCGTTACCTACCATGTTGGAGAGGCTAGGTATTTCAAACGATCTAGGCCAAGGACGTGAAGGAAGTTCGTTCTTTGCTAAGAATCCGAGCTGAAAAGAACATGTTGCAGATTCGGTCGTGAAACCAATGTTCTTGCTGAAGGCATGAACCTCACTGACTCTCTTAGCTGTTGCAAGGCAGACGAGAAAAAGAGTCTTGAGGGTAAGGTCCTTGAAGGAAGCTGACTGGAGAGGTTCGAACCTAGGTGACATAAGGAACCTTAAGACTACGTCTAGGTTCCAGCCTGGAGTGGATAGACGACGCTCTTTAGAAGTCTCAAAAGACTTAAGGATGTCTTGAAGGTCCTTGTTGGAAGAAAGGTCCAAACCTCTGTGGCGGAGAACTGAAGCCAACATACTCCTGTACCCTTTAATCGTAGGGGCTGAAAGGGATCTCTCATTCCTAAGATGTAATAGGAAGTCAGCTATTTGGGTCACAGAGGTATTGGTAGAGGATACTGCATTGGCTCTACACCAGCTCCGGAAGACTTCCCACTTAGATTGGTAGACTCTACGAGTGGAAACCCTTCTTGCTCTGGCAATCGCACTGGCTGCCTCCTTCGAAAAGCCTCTAGCTCTAGCGAATCTTTCGACAGTCTGAAGGCAGTCAGCCGAAGAGCGTGGAGGTTTGGGTGCAACCTGTCTACGTGAGGTTGACGTAGAAGGTCCACTCTTAGAGGTAGAGTCCTGGGGATGTCGACTAGCCATTGAAGTACCTCTGTGAACCATTCTCTTGCAGGCCAAAGGGGAGCAACCAGCGTCAGCCGTGTCCCTTCGTGCGAGATGAACTTCTGCAGGACTTTGTTTATTATCTTGAACGGTGGGAATGCGTAAAGGTCGAGATGGGACCAGTTCAGCAGAAAAGCATCCACATGAACTGCTGCAGGGTCTGGAACTGGGGAACAGTACAGCGGAAGTCTCTTGGTCATGGAGGTGGCAAACAGATCTATGGTAGGTTGACCCCACAAGGTCCAAAGTCTGTTGCACACACTCTTGTGGAGGGTCCATTCCGTGGGAATGACCTGATTCCTTCTGCTTAGGCGATCTGCTGAGACGTTCATGTTGCCCTGAATGAACCTCGTGACTAAAGTGAGGTTTTGACTTCTTGACCAAATGAGGAGGTCCCTTGCGATCTCGTATAGGCTCCTCGAATGGGTCCCTCCTTGCTTGGAGATGTAAGCCAAGGCTGTGGTGTTGTCTGAGTTCACCTCCACCACCTTGCCTAGCAGGAGGGACTTGAAGTTCAGCAGGGCTAAATGAACTGCTAGTAGCTCCTTGCAGTTGATGTGGAGCGTTCCCTGTTCCTCGTTCCACGTTCCCGAGCATTCCCGTCCGTCCAAGGTCGCACCCCAGCCCGAGTCCGATGCATCTGAGAAGAGATGAAGATTGGGGGTCTGAATAGCCAACGATAGGCCCTCCCTGAGAAGGAGATTGGTCTTCCACCACAAGAGAGTGGTCTTCATCTCTTTGGTGACTGGGATAGAGACTGCTTCGAGAGTCAAACCCTTGTCCCAATGAGCTGCAAGATGGAATTGAAGAGGGCGGAGGTGGAGTCTCCCTAGCTCGACGAACAGGGCCAGCGATGAAAGGGTCCCTGTGAGACTCATCCACTGTCTCACCGAGCAACTGCTCCTCTTCAGCATGCTCATGATGCACTCTAGGGCTTGGCTTATCCTGGGGGCCGATGGAAAAGCCCGAAAATCCTGACTCCGAATCTCCATTCCCAGGTACACAATGGATTGGGAGGGAATGAGCTGAGACTTTTCTATGTTGACTAACAGACCCAGTTCTCTGATTAAGTCCAAAGTCCAGTTGAGACTCTCCAGACAGCGATGACTCGTGGAGGCTCTCAACAGCCAGTCGTCTAAGTAAAGGGAGGCTCTGATGTCCGATAAGTGGAGGAATTTTGCTATATTCCTCATCAGATGCGTAAACACCATAGGAGCTGTGCTTAGGCCAAAACACAGGGCTTGGAATTGGTAGACAACCTTTCCAAAAACGAATCTCAGGAAAGGTTGGGAGTCTGGATGAATAGGAACGTGAAAGTAGGCATCTTTCAGGTCCAACGAGACCATCCAGTCCTCCTGCCTGACCGCTGCTAGGACCGACTTCGTCGTCTCCATCGTGAACGTCTGCTTGGTGACATAAGCATTGAGCGCGCTGACGTCCAGCACCGGTCTCCAACCTCCTGTCTTCTTGGCCACCAGAAAGAGACGGTTGTAGAAGCCCGGGGATTGATGGTCCCGGACTATAACCACTGCCTTCTTCTGCACAAGTAGCGACACCTCCTGGTGCAACGCTAGCCTCTTGTCCTCTTCTTTGTAGTTGGGAGAGAGGTTGATGGGAGATGTGGTCAGAGGGGGTTTGCGGCAGAATGGAATCCTGTAACCCTCCCTCAGCCAACTGACAGACTGGGCGTCTGCACCTCTCTTTTCCCAGGCTTGCCAGAAGATCTTGAGTCTTGCTCCTACTGCTGTCTGGAGATGCGGAGAGTCAGTTTTTTCCTTTAGAAGCCTTGGAACCTTTCCTAGACTTGCTCCTGGAAGAGTCTGGACGGGAGCTTCCTCGGCTGGGGGCTCTACCACGAAAGGGCGGTATGAACCTCGTAGCAGGAGTATCAGCCACTGGGGTGCGATAAGTCCTGGGGACTGAGGTAGCAACCTTAGTCTTACGAGCCGATGAGGCTACAAGATCATGTGTGTCCTTTTGTATCAGGGCAGCAGACAAGTCCTTAACCAGCTCTTCGGGGAAGAGGAACTTCGAGAGCGGAGCGAAAAGGAGTTGAGACCTTTGACAAGGTGTAATGCTGGAGGAAAGGAAGGTACATAGCTGTTCCCTTTTCTTAAGAACCCCTGACACAAACATCGACGCAAGCTCGCCAGATCCATCTCTAATGGCCTTATCCATGCAGGACATTAATAGCATGGCAGAATCCTTGTCCGCAGGGGAGGTCTTCTTGCTGAGGGCCCCCAGGCACCAGTCTAGGAAGTTGAACATCTCAAATGCTCTAAAAACACCCTTCAGGAAGTGATCAAGGTCTGAGAAGGTCCAGCAAACCTTAGAGCGCCTCATTGCTGTTCTACGAGGCGAGTCTACCAGACTTGAGAAGTCAGCCTGGGCAGAGGCAGGTACTCCCAAGCCTGGTTCCTCTCCTGTGGCATACCAAACGCCCGCTTTAGAAGTGAGCTTAGTCGGAGGAAACATGAACGACGTCTTACCAAGGTGTTGCTTAGTCTGCAACCACTCCCCTAAGATCCTTAACGCTCTCTTAGAGGACCTTGCTAGGACTAGCTTAGTATAAGAAGACTTAGCTGGCTGCATGCCCAGCGAAAACTCAGATGGCGGAGAGCGGGGAATAGCAGAGACAAAGTGGTCTGGGTATACCTCCCTAAACAGAGCCAAGACCTTACGAAAGTCAATAGAAGGTGGAGAAGACTTGGATTCATCCACGTCTGATGAGGGATCCAGGTGTGCCGCCTCATCATCAGACGCCTCATCACCAGAGTGTAGCGAAGAGATCGGTAAGGTATGCTGAACAGCAGAGTCAGCACGAGCTGGAACAACAATATTAGTGGTTTCCTCTTCAAGACTCTGTTGAGGGAACACCTGAGGCTCAGACTGCAAAGGCTGATCAAAAGAAGTAGCAGAAGGTAGGCGCATGGGTGGAGGAGGCTGACTCCTAGCATGAGTGACTGAACTCAAGGGTTGCGCTTGCTGAGCGGATGGCGGATGCGCAGTAGCAAGTTCCTGAGGAACGAGTTGAGGTTCCTGAGGTGTGAGCTGTGAGTGAAGAGGTAGTGGCTGCGCAGAACACAGTAATTGTCTCGCGAGTTGAGGCTCCTGAGGCGCAAGGCTAAGGTGTTGTGGTTGCCTTGAGGAGGGTTGAGCTCGCTGCAGCGAGAGCTGAGGAGACTGACTCATGGATGGGAGAGGTTGTTGTACCTCAAGAGAGTGTTGCCTCACTGGTGGAACTGCAAGTGGAGGCGGAGGAAGTAAGGAATAATCTTCCTGTTCCCATTGCTGAGGTTGCCTTAAGGAAGGCGGAGGGAGCTGCACACCACTGGAAACAGTAAACTCAGAACGTGCTAAGGTATTCTGAGGAGCCTCAACATCGTACGCCTGGCAGGCAGTACTGCGGTCAGGCGGAGCGATCGCAGGAGGAGGTGTAACCTGCTCAGCCTGACACTCACGCATCAAGACCGCAAGTTGTGACTGCATGGACTGCAGTAGAGTCAACTTGGGGTCGGCAGACACTAAGGTCTGCTGAGGTAAAGCCTTAACAGCAGAGATCTGTTGTGGCAGAACCTTACTCCTCTTGGGCGGAGTGCATTCAACTGATGACTGCGGCGAGTCAGAGCTGATCCAATGACTGCAGCCCGGTTGAGTTCTTGAGGTCTGGACTCTGCGTTTGAGTGGTCTCGAGACCTGGGTCCAGCGTTTCTTCCCTGACAATTGCTCAGCAGACGAGTAAAAGACGGGCTCAATCGTCTGCAGGTGGGAGTGACGGTCTCTGGAAGACACGCCCGCAACCACCGAGGATACTTCTGTGCGCCGATCAAGGCCTGCCGAACCCTTTTGCCCTTCGACATTGCTTCTCCCCTGGGCTTGGGAGCTTGCAAGAGGTCCCGGACTGGGAGGACGACTGGCACGCACAGAAGTATCCTCACGCACCACACTGACACTGACACTAGCACTTGGCACTGCACTGACACTAGCACTCGTCACAGCACTGGCACTAATTCCACCCACTGCACTCTTGACCTTAAGTTCCTTGACTTCGGCCATAAGAGACTTATGATCACTTACCACTGACTCTACTTTATCGCCTAAGGCCTGAATGGCACGCAAAACAACAGACATATCAGGCTGAGGGCAAATAGTAGGTTCGGGGGTAGCCACCACAGGGGTAGGAAAAGGTAGGGGATCATGAGGTGAGGAAAAAAGTGAAGAGTGAGAAGAACTCCTCCTAACTCTCTCTCTCTCTAACTTGGTTGAGTACTTAAGAAGACGGACAAAATCAAGTTCCGAAAGTCCGGCGCATTCCTCACATCGATCTTCTAACTGACAGGGCCTTTCCCTACAGTCAGAACAAGCGGTGTGAGGATCTACCGAGGCCTTCGGAATACGCCTATTACAAGACCTACATCGTCTATGGGTGGGGGCTTGTGAAATGTCAGACATCTTGAATCAAAAGAGTTAGCCAAGTGGGGTTTCAAAATCAAGCAAAAGATCGTTAACCGTTAAATCAGGACTAAATAATAGCTATCTAAGCTAATATAGAAGTTTTCCAGTAAAGCGACAGCCGAAATCTGAGAGAATACTTCACCAAAAGCCGTGAAAATACTCGAAGATCATAAGCGTATCCCAGAACGTCTTGCCGGAAGCACGACAGAGGAAAAATTGAGGAGGTGTCAACAAGAAGTACTATAGTACCTGGCCACAGGTGGCGCTGGTAAGTACACCCCCTTCTAGTATTGTGATAGCTGGCGTATCCCTCCATAGAATTCTGTCGGGCAACGGAGTTGACAGCTACATGATTATCGGGTAAGTTTAATATTGAAAATTCACTTTTTTTACTTTTCTCGACTGAAATACATATCTGGTTGCCAGACATAGAAACAATTTTTGCGTCACATTGAGTTGGTATACAATTTGATCCCCATACATAGTATAATCAAAATCATGAATAATATTGTATCTAACCCATTTCAGAATTCTGCGAGAGGGGTAAAAATGGGTAATTTTCACTTTTTTTACTTTTCTCGACTGAAATACATATCTGGTTGCCAGACATAGAAACAATTTTTGCGTCACATTGAGTTGGTATACAATTTGATCCCCATACATAGTATAATCAGAATCATGAATAATATTGTATCTAATCCATTTCAGAATCCTGCGATAGAGGGGTAAAAATGGGTAATTTTCATGTTTTTTACTTTTCTCGACTGAAATACATATCTGGTTGCCAGACATAGAAACAATTTTTGCGTCACATTGAGTTGGTATACAATTTGATCCCCATACATAGTATAATCAAAATCATGAATAATATTGTATCTAACCCATTTCAGAATTCTGCGATAGAGGGGTAAAAATGGGTAATTTTCACTTTTTTTACTTTTCTCGACTGAAATACATATCTGGTTGCCAGACATAGAAACAATTTTTGCGTCACATTGAGTTGGTATACAATTTGATCCCCATACATAGTATAATCAAAATCATGAATAATATTGTACAGTATCTAACCCATTTCAGAATTCTGTGATAGAGGGGTAAAAATGGGTAATTTTCACTTTTTTGACTTTTCTCGACTGAAATACATATCTGGTTGCCAGACATAGAAACAATTTTTGCGTCACATTGAGTTGGTATACAATTTGATCCCCATACATAGTATAATCAAAATCATGAATAATATTGTATCTAACCCATTTCAGAATTCTGCGAGAGGGGTAAAAATGGGTAATTTTCACTTTTTTTACTTTTCTCGACTGAAATACATATCTGGTTGCCAGACATAGAAACAATTTTTGCGTCACATTGAGTTGGTATACAATTTGATCCCCATACATAGTATAATCAGAATCATGAATAATATTGTATCTAATCCATTTCAGAATCCTGCGATAGAGGGGTAAAAATGGGTAATTTTCATGTTTTTTACTTTTCTCGACTGAAATACATATCTGGTTGCCAGACATAGAAACAATTTTTGCGTCACATTGAGTTGGTATACAATTTGATCCCCATACATAGTATAATCAAAATCATGAATAATATTGTATCTAACCCATTTCAGAATTCTGCGATAGAGGGGTAAAAATGGGTAATTTTCACTTTTTTTACTTTTCTCGACTGAAATACATATCTGGTTGCCAGACATAGAAACAATTTTTGCGTCACATTGAGTTGGTATACAATTTGATCCCCATACATAGTATAATCAAAATCATGAATAATATTGTACAGTATCTAACCCATTTCAGAATTCTGTGATAGAGGGGTAAAAATGGGTAATTTTCACTTTTTTGACTTTTCTCGACTGAAATACATATCTGGTTGCCAGATATAGAAACAAGTTTTGCGTCACATTGAGTTGGTATACAATTTGATCCCCATACATAGCATAATCAAAATCATGAATAATATTGTATCTAACCCATTTCAGAAATCTGCGATAGAGGGGTAAAAACGGGTAATTTTCACTTTTTTTACTTTTCTCGACTGAAATACATATCTGGTTGCCAGACATAGAAACAATTTTTGCGTCACATTGAGTTGGTATAGAATTTGATCCCCATACATGGTATAATCAAAATCATGAATAATATTGTATCTAACCCATTTCAAAATTCTGTGATAGAGGGGTAAAAATGGGTAATTTTCACTTTTTTGACTTTTCTCGACTGAAATACATATCTGGTTGCCAGACATAGAAACAATTTTTGCGTCACATTGAGTTGGTATAGAATTTGATCCCCATACATAGTATAATCAGAATCATGAATAATATTGTATCTAACCCATTTGAAAAATCTGCGATAGAGGGGTAAAAATGGCGTAAATTTCACTTTTTTGACTTTTCTCGACTGAAATACATATCTGGTTGCCAGACATAAAAACAATTTTTGCGTCACATTGAGTTGGTATAGAATTTGAGACCCATACATAGTATAATCAGAATCATGAATAATATTGTATCTAACCCATTTCAGAATTCTGCGATAGAGGGGTAAAAACGGGTCATTTTCACTTTTTTGACTTTTCTCGACTGAAATACATATCTGGTTGCCAGACATAAAAACAATTTTTGCGTCACATTGAGTTGGTATAGAATTTGAGCCCCATACATAGTATAATCAGAATCATGAATAATATTGTATCTAACCCATTTCAAAATTTTGCGATAGATGGGTAAAAACGGGTCATTTTCACTTTTTTGACTTTTCTCGACTGAAATACATATCTGGTTGCCAGACATAGAAACAATTTTTGCGTCACATTGAGTTGGTATACAATTTGATCCCCATACATAGTATAATCAGAATCATGAATAATATTGTATCTAACCCATTTCAGAATTCTGCGATAGAGGGGTAAAAATGGGTAATTTTCGCGTTTTTGACTTTTCTCGACTGAAATACATATCTGGTTGCCAGACATAGAAACAATTTTTGCGTCACATTGAGTTGGTTTAGAATTTGATCCCCATACATAGTATAATCAAAATGTTATTTTTATTAATAAAATAAATTTTTGAATATACTTACCCGATAATCATGTAGCTGTCAACTCCGTTGCCCGACAGAATTCTATGGAGGGATACGCCAGCTATCACAATACTAGAAGGGGGTGTATTTACCAGCGCCACCTGTGGCCAGGTACTCAAGTACTTCTTGTTGACACCTCCTCAATTATTCCTCGGTCCACTGGTTCTCTATGGGGAGGAAGGGAGGGTCGATTAAATCATGATTATCGGGTAAGTATATTCAAAAATTTATTTTACTAATAAAAATAACATTTTTCAATATTAAACTTACCCGATAATCATGTAGCTGATTCACACCCAGGGGGGTGGGTGAAAAACCAGTGTACAAGACTAAAGGATAGCTAAGTATCCCGTATTTCATATAATCAGTTATCCACAATAACAATGAAATAATAAGTACCTGGTAAGGAAGTCGACTTGAACCGTTACTCTGCCTTTAATAAGATCGTCTTCCTTACTGAGCGCAGCGTTCCTCTTGGGAGGCTGAATCAACTCAAAGGTGCTAAAGTATACAGGGCTGCAACCCATACTAAAGGACCTCATCACAACCTTTAACCTCGGCGCTTCTCAAGAAAGAATTGACCACCCGCCAAATCAACAAGGATGTGGAAGGCTTCTTAGCCGACCGTACAACCCATAAAAAGTATTCAAGAGAAAGGTTAAAAGGTTATGGGATTATGGGAATGTAGTGGCTGAGCCCTCGCCTACTACTGCATTCGTTGCTACGAATGGTCCCAGGGTGTAGCAGTACTCGTAAAGAGACTGGACATCTTTGAGATAGAATGATGCGAACACTGACTTGCTTCTCCAATAGGTTGCATCCATAACACTCTGCAGAGAACGGCTCTGTTTGAAGGCCACTGAAGTAGCCACAGCTCCCACTTCATGTGTCCTTACCTTCAGCAAAGCAAGGTCTTCTTCCTTCAGATGAGAATTTGCTTCTCTAATCAGAAGCCTGATGTAGTAAGAAACTGCGTTCTTAGACATTGGTAGAGAAGGCTTCTTGATAGCACACCATAAGGCTTCTGATTGTCCTCGTAATGGTTTTGACCTTCTTAGATAGTACTTAAGAGCTCTAACTGGGCAAAGTACTCTCTCCAGTTCGTTCCCCACCATGTTGGACAGGCTTGGGATCTCGAACGACTTAGGCCAAGGACGGGAAGGAAGCTCGTTTTTAGCCAAAAAACCGAGCTGCAAGGAACATGTAGCCGTTTCAGATGTGAAACCTATGTTCCTGCTGAAGGCGTGGATCTCACTTACTCTTTTAGCTGTTGCTAAGCACACGAGGAAAAGAGTTTTTAATGTGAGGTCCTTAAAAGAGGCTGATTGGAGCGGTTCAAATCTTGATGACATTAGGAACCTTAGGACCACGTCTAGATTCCAGCCTGGAGTGGACAACCGACGTTCCTTTGAGGTCTCAAAAGACCTAAGGAGGTCCTGTAGATCTTTGTTGGAGGAAAGATCCAAGCCTCTGTGGCGGAAAACCGCTGCCAACATACTTCTGTAACCCTTGATCGTAGGAGCTGATAGGGATCTTACGTTCCTTAGATGTAACAGGAAGTCAGCAATCTGGGTTACAGTGGTACTGGTTGAGGAAACTGCATTAGCCTTGCACCAGCTTCGGAAGACTTCCCATTTAGACTGATAGACTCTGAGAGTGGATGTCGTCCTTGCTCTGGCAATCGCTCTGGCTGCCTCCTTCGAAAAGCCTCTAGCTCTTGAGAGTCTTTCGATAGTCTGAAGGCAGCCAGACGAAGAGCGTGGAGGTTTGGGTGTACCTTCTTTACGTGAGGTTGACGCAGAAGGTCCACTCTTAGAGGAAGAGTCCTGGGAACGTCGACCAGCCATTGCAGTACCTCGGAGAACCATTCTCTCGCGGGCCAGAGGGGAGCAACCAACGTCAGCCGTGTCCCTTTGTGAGAGGCGAACTTCTGAAGTACCCTGTTGACAATCTTGAACGGCGGGAATGCATACAGGTCGAGATGGGACCAATCCAGCAGAAAGGCATCCACGTGAACTGCTGCTGGGTCTGGAATCGGAGAACAATACAAGAGGAGCCTCTTGGTCATCGAGGTAGCGAATAGATCTATGGTTGGCTGACCCCACAGGGCCCAAAGTCTGCTGCAAACATTCTTGTGAAGGGTCCACTCTGTGGGGATGACCTGACCCTTCCGGCTGAGGCGATCTGCCATGACATTCATATCGCCCTGAATGAGCCTCGTTACCAGCGTGAGCTTTCGATCTTTTGACCAAATGAGGAGGTCCCTTGCGATCTCGAACAACTTCCTCGAATGAGTCCCTCCCTGCTTGGAGATGTAAGCCAAGGCTGTGGTGTTGTCGGAGTTCACCTCCACCACCTTGTTTAGCTGGAGGGACTTGAAGTTTATCAAGGCCAGATGAACTGCCAACAACTCCTTGCAATTGATGTGAAGTGTCCTTTGCTCCTGATTCCATGTTCCCGAGCATTCCTGTCCGTCCAGTGTCGCACCCCAGCCCGTGTCCGATGCGTCCGAGAAGAGACGGTGGTCGGGGGTCTGAACAGCCAATGGTAGACCTTCCTTGAGAAGAATGCTGTTCTTCCACCACGTTAGAGTAGACCTCATCTCTTCGGAAACAGGAACTGAGACCGTCTCTAGCGTCATGTCCTTTATCCAGTGAGCAGCTAGATGATACTGAAGGGGGCGGAGGTAGAGTCTCCCTAACTCGATGAACAGGGCCAGCGATGAAAGTGTCCCTGTTAGACTCATCCACTGCCTGACTAAGCATCGGTTCCTTCTCAGCATGCTCTGGATGCATTCTAGGGCTTGGAAGATCCTTGGGGCCGACGGACAAGTCCGAAAAGCTCGACTCTGAAGATCCATACCCAAGGAGACAATGGTCTGGGATGGAACGAGCTGAGACTCCTCAAAATTGACCAGGAGGCCCAGTTCCTTGGTCAGATCCATAGTCCATTTGAAAATCTCCAGACAGCGACGACTTGTGGGAGCTCTTAAAAGCCAGTCGTCTGACGGAGCCGGACACAAGATCATGATACTGCTGCACAGTCTGTGAACTGTCAATCATGGGCAAGCGAGGAAGTACAGTGACAACCCGAATCTGTCTAGACTGTCTGGGTCGTACAGACAACTCCTTAACGGGTTGCTGAGGTTGCCGCACTGCGTCACAACAAGTCACTTCTGTTGGTTGTTGAACGTCTTCCCCGTGACACATTGACTCCGTAAACAAAAAATCCTCTAACAAGGACTAAGCTTGGACTGCATGTCATGCAACACAGCTCAAGGTCTATGGGAGCAGGTGTGGTAACAGACGGGATTAGCGACTGAAGTGGAACCATAACCTTCCCTGTAAGCATGTTATGCTTAAATAAAAGTCCATAAGAGGTTATGCAGCTAAAGGCTCCCTCCAAATGACAGAGTCCTCAAGGGAATATCAGAAGGAGGGAGAAAAGAACTTTCTCATCTACAGGGACCTTATCCTAGAAAAGCTAAGTTCTCTGAGTGAGGGTTCACTGGTGCAAAAGCAGCAGACTAGAAGGCAACGTTATGAAACTGCTTGACAGTCTAGTGAGTTGGCAACAACCCAAGATGTGTGACTGAGAAGCATGCGGTAAGGTATGCAGATCATGATGTATGCAGAGTATGCTGTATGTAGAGCATGTTGTATGCAGAGCATGCTGAATGCAGAGCATGCTGTATGCAGAGCATGTTGTATGCAGAGCATGCTGAATGCAGAGCATGCTGTATGCTGAGCATGTAGTAAGCAGAGCCTGCTGTAAGCAGAGCCTGCTGTAAGCAGAGCCTGCTGTAAGGAAAGCAGAGCGTGTGCATGGCGTTTAACATTTCTCAGAAATTCCATGACCAGTGCTAGAGTGCTTTATGCATGCTTGCATGGGGATTAAAAATCAACATAATGTTTACCTTACATTCATAACTCATGATTCATATTTTTGCCATGGTTTGAAAAAGGAGTTAAGGTATGCTGAACAGCAGAGTCATAACGAGCTGGAACAACAATAGTTGTGGTTTCCTCTTCAAGACTCTGTTGAGGGAACACCTGAGGCTCAGTCTGCAAAGGCTGAATAAAAGACAAGCAGAAGGAAGGCGCATGGGTGGAGGAGGCTGACTCCTAGCATGAGTGGTTGAACCCAAGGGTTGCGCTTGCTGAGCGGTTGGCGGAAGCGGAGTAGCAAGTTCCAGTTCCTGTGGTGTGAGCGGAGCGCGAAGAGGAAGAGGCTGCGCAGAACAAGGTAAATGTCTCGCAAGCTGAGGCTCCTGAGGCGCAAGGCTAAGGTGTTGTGGTGCTTGCCTTGTGGAGGGTAGAGCTCGCTGCAGCGAGAGCTGAGGAGACTGACTCATGGACGGGAGAGGTTGTTGTACCTCAACCGAGTGTTGCATCACTGGTGGAACAGCAAGTGGAGGCGGAGGAAGAGAGGTAAAATCCTCCTGATCCCATTGTAAAGGTTGCCTTAAGGAAGGCGGAGGCTGAACACCACTGGGAACAGCAAAATCAGCACGTGGCTCAACATCGTACGCCTGGCAGGTGATACTGCGATCAGGCGGAGCGAGCGTAGTCGGAGGGAGTGTAGGCGGAGGTGGAGGAGCAACACTCTCAGCCCGACACTCACGCATCAAGTCCGAAAGCTGTGCTTGCATGGACTGTAGTAGAGTCCACACATCGTACGCCTGGCAGGTGGTACTGCGATCAGGCGGAGCGAGTGTAGGCGGAGGGAGTGTAGGCGGAGGCGGAGGAGCAACACTCTCAGCCCGACACTCACGCATGAAGTCCGAAAGTTGTGCTTGCATGGACTGTAGTAGAGTCCACAACATCGTACGCCTGGCAGGTGGTACTGCGATCAGGCGGAGCGAGTGTAAGCGGAGGGAGTGTAGGCGGAGGCGGAGGAGCAACACTCTCAGCCCGACACTCACGCATCAAGTCCGAAAGCTGTGCTTGCATGGACTGTAGTAGAGTCCACAACATCGTACGCCTGGCAGGTGGTACTGCGATCAGGCGGAGCGAGCATAGGCGGAGGGAGTGTAGGCGGAGGCGGATGCGCAACACTCTCAGCCCGACACTCACGCTCAAGTCCGAAAGCAGTGCTTGCATGGACTGTAGTAGAGTCCACTTGGGGTCGGCAGAAACTACAGTAGGCTGAGGTAAAGCCTTAACAGTCGAGCTCTGTTGTGGCAGAACCTAACTCCTCTTAGGCGGAGTGCATTCAACTGATGACTGAGGAGAGTCAGAGCTAACCCAATGACTGTGAACTCTAACTTCGTACGTCTGGCATAGGTCTGGACTTTACGTTTAAAAGGTCTTGAGACCTGAGACCAGCGTTTTCTCCCCTAAATTTCTTCTGCAGACGAGCAAAAATAAGGGCTCAATCGTCTGCGGGTGGGAGTGACGGTCTCGGTAAGACACGCCCACAACCACCGAGGATACTTCTGTGCGCCGATCAAGGCCTGCTGAACCCTTCTGCCCTTCGACATTGCTTCTCCCCTGGGCTTGGGAGCTTGCAAGAGGTCCCGGACTGGGAGGACGACTGGCGCGCACAAAAGTACCCTCACGCACAACACTGACATACTTTGCGCTAATCACTTATCACTTTGATTTCTGTTTGCACTTATTTCACTGAACTCGAAACTTTAAGTGGTTTGTACCTGAAACACGCAATTCTATCCTTTCTCAAAAGTTAGTAATTGCGAAAACAGAATTACAATGTAACAGAAAAATCTAATGAAAGATAATTCAGTGGCTGGAAAGAGACTAAACACTAGATCACTCTAGAAACGTTTAGTTTCTTCCCCTAAAGAGACTAGGGAGAAGAGCAAAAACGATAACGACGTTACTCGTACGCCTGGCAGGCTTGAATGAAACGTTTATCCTCTTTCTCCCTCCGTCTCTATCTCTCTCTCTCTCTCTCTCTCTTGACTTAGAACCTGAGAGAAGAGCCCAATCATATATCGTTAAAACATATTATTGTTAAAGGAAAAAACTGAAAAGTTCCTTTATTAGGATCAAAACCATTAAGTTAAGAAAGAATGAACAAAACGCTAGACACGGTTACTCTTACTGCAACGTGAAACCGTGAACATTCTTTCTCTATCGTAACGATAGAGTGCAAGTTGAACGTTATGAACGTCAACAACTGCAGAGACAAAACAAACCGTTAGTTCAACTTTGAAAACAGTACGAGACTATCAAAGAAATTCTTTCAAACTCTGTGGCGGAAATAGCATAATATGTTAACAGGTAAAACCGAAATGACGGGCTCAATGTTAATTAACTTCGGTACCAAGAAAAGACCGCCTACTATTAGGAAGGTCGAATATAAACAAATATAAAAATTAATTTTAATAAGTTTATAATAAAAGGAAGTTAATCGAAGAGGCCTATAAGAGGCGGAGAGATATAAAATAAATTAAGAAAGAGAGTCTATACTCTCTTAGACACCAACACTTCCGTCTAAGGGAAGGGTCGGCCATTGAAAGGTGAACGAGAGTTCATACTCTCTACGTCACCATAATTAATCAAATTAATTCCAAAAGCTAACTAAGCTAATATAGAAGTTTCCAGTAAAGCGACAGCCGAAATCAAAGAGAAATACTTCACCAAAGTCGTGAAAATACTCCAAGAACATAAGCGTATCCCAGAACGTCTTGCCGGAAGCACGACAGAGGAATAATTGAGGAGGTGTCAACAAGAAGTACTTGAGTACCTGGCCACAGGTGGCGCTGGTAAATACACCCCCTTCTAGTATTGTGATAGCTGGCGTATCCCTCCATAGAATTCTGTCGGGCAACGGAGTTGACAGCTACATGATTATCGGGTAAGTTTAATATTGAAAAATACGGGATACTTAGCTTCTTTGTTAACATGTATGCTGGTCTCCACCCACCACCCTGGGTGTGAATCAGCTACATGATTATCGGGTAAGATTGATATTGAAAAATGTTATTTTCATTAGTAAAATAAATTTTTGAATATACTTACCCGATAATCATGATTTAATTGACCCACCCTTCCTCCCCATAGAGAACCAGTGGACCGAGGAAAAAATTGAGGTGGTGTTGACAAGAAGTACTGGAGTACCTGACCACAGATGGCGCTGTGGTGTTCACCCCCACCTGTATAGCGATCGCTGGCGTATCCCGACCGTAGATTTCTGTCGGCAACAGAGTTGACAGCTACATGATTATCGGGTAAGTATATTCAAAAATTTATTTTACTAATGAAAATAACATG